>NC_090927.1:844098975-844256475 GCF_040938575.1 Ambystoma mexicanum
GTATTCCCAGGCAGTCTCCCATCCAGGTACTAACTAGGCCTGACACTGCTTAACTTCCGAGATCAGACGAGATCGGGTGCATTCAGTGTGGTGTGGCCGTAGGCTCTAGGAATGCTAAGAATATTACTCTTATGCATTTGCATTTAGTAAGCTAAGCCATGCAGCCACTTGCAACATGATACCACGCTCATCGCTCGATCAGGCTCGATCAGGCGAGATATATAAGACTGGTGGGCCCATTCAGGACTCCTATGTCTGGTAGGATAACTTTAATTCATCCATCCTGTGTCTGTTGCAGGGAGGTGGAGAGAACAATCAACACAATAATGGTTTTCTTTCATGCCTCTTGAAGGACTCAATATTCTCTGTACTGCATTACATGTGAAAGTCGATTTATTACCCATGAACACACTACCTGTATGCTAATTCTATGTAAAAAGGTAGCTCCAGCCCTCATGATGTTGTCCAACATTTCCGCTATAAAACGGGATACAATTATTTTGGAAACATACCAAATTTGAAAAATAATTGAGAAGTTGCGCAATTACTAATCATGGAGCACAAAAAAGCCTACAGCACCTGGTATTCCCAGGCAGTCTCCCATCCAGGTACTAACTAGGCCCGACCCTGTTTAGCTTCCGAGATCGGGCGCATTCAGTGTGGTGTGGCCGTAGGCTCTGGGCCTAGAGAGTTTTGTACTTTTAAGCATCTAGTCGGCTAGACCTTGCAGTTTTGAAAGGCAATTGTGAAATAGGCTCACTTCCTGAACTTGGAGCACAAAAAAGCCTACAGCACCTGGTATTCCCAGGCGGTCTCCCATCCAGGTACTAACGAGGCCCTACACTGCTTAGCTTCTGAGATCAGACGCATTCAGTGTGGTGTGGCCGTAGGCTCTGGGCCTTGTGAGTTTTGTACTTTTAAGCATCTAGTCGGCTAGACCTTGCAGTTTTGAAAGGCAATTGTGAAATGGCTCACTTCCTGAACTTGGAGCACAAAAAAGCCTACAGCACCTGGTATTCCCAGGCGGTCTCCCATCCAGGTACTAACGAGGCCCGACACTGCTTAGCTTCCGAGATCAGACGAGTTCGGGCGCATTCAGTGTGGTGTGGCCGTAGGCTCTGGGCCTTGTGAGTTTTGTACTTTTAAGCATCTAGTCGGCTAGACCTTGCAGTTTTGAAAGGCAATTGAGAAATGGCTCACTTCCTGAACTTGGAGTACAAAAAAGCCTACAGCACCTGGTATTCCCAGGCGGTCTCCCATCCAGGTACTAACTAGGCCCGACACTGCTTAGCTTCTGAGATCAGACGAGATCAGGCGCATTCAGTGTGGTGTGGCCGTAGGCTCTGGGCCGAGTGAGTTTTGTACTTTTAAGCATCTAGTCGGCTAGACCTTGCAGTTTTGAAAGGCAATTGTGAAATGGCTCACTTCCTGAACTTGGAGCACAAAAAAGCCTACAGCACCTGGTATTCCCAGGTGGTCTCCCATCCAGGTACTAACTAGGCCCGACACTGCTTAGCTTTTGAGATCAGACGAGATCAGGCGCATTCAGTGTGGTGTGGCCGTAGGCTCTGGGCCTAGTGAGTTTTGTACTTTTAAGCATCTAGTCGGCTAGACCTTGCAGTTTTAAAAGGCAATTGAGAAAGGCCTCACTTCCTGAACTTGGAGCACAAAAAAGCCTACAGCACCTGGTATTCCCAGGCCTTCTCCCATCCAGGTACTAACTAGGCCTGACACTGCTTAACTTCCGAGATCAGACGAGATCGGGTGCATTCAGTGTGGTGTGGCCGTAGGCTCTAGGAATGCTAAGAATATTACTCTTATGCATTTGCATTTAGTAAGCTAAGCCATGCAGCCACTTGCAACATGATACCACGCTCATCGCTCGATCAGGCTCGATCAGGCGAGATATATAAGACTGGTGGGCCCATTCAGGACTCCTATGTCTGGTAGGATAACTTTAATTCATCCATCCTGTGTCTGTTGCAGGGAGGTGGAGAGAACAATCAACACAATAATGGTTTTCTTTCATGCCTCTTGAAGGACTCAATATTCTCTGTACTGCATTACATGTGAAAGTCGATTTATTACCCATGAACACACTACCTGTATGCTAATTCTATGTAAAAAGGTAGCTCCAGCCCTCATGATGTTGTCCAACATTTCCGCTATAAAACGGGATACAATTATTTTGGAAACATACCAAATTTGAAAAATAATTGAGAAGTTGCGCAATTACTAATCATGGAGCACAAAAAAGCCTACAGCACCTGGTATTCCCAGGCAGTCTCCCATCCAGGTACTAACGAGGCCCTACACTGCTTAGCTTCCGAGATCAGACGCATTCAGTGTGGTGTGGCCGTAGGCTCTGGGCCTTGTGAGTTTTGTACTTTTAAGCATCTAGTCGGCTAGACCTTGCAGTTTTGAAAGGCAATTGTGAAATGGCTCACTTCCTGAACTTGGAGCACAAAAAAGCCTACAGCACCTGGTATTCCCAGGCGGTCTCCCATCCAGGTACTAACAAGGCCCGACACTGCTTAGCTTCCGAGATCAGACGAGATCGGGCGCATTCAGTGTGGTGTGGCCGTAGGCTCTGGGCCTTGTGAGTTTTGTACTTTTAAGCATCTAGTCGGCTAGACCTTGCAGTTTTGAAAGGCAATTGAGAAATGGCTCACTTCCTGAACTTGGAGTACAAAAAAGCCTACAGCATCTGGTATTCCCAGGCGGTCTCCCATCCAGGTACTAACTAGGCCCGACACTGCTTAGCTTCTGAGATCAGACGAGATCAGGCGCATTCAGTGTGGTGTGGCCTTAGGCTCTGGGCCTAGTGAGTTTTGTACTTTTAAGCATCTAGTCGGCTAGACCTTGCAGTTTTAAAAGGCAATTGAGAAAGGGCTCACTTCCTGAACTTGGAGCACAAAAAAGCCTACAGCACCTGGTATTCCCAGGCGGTCTCCCATCCAGGTACTAACTAGGCCTGACACTGCTTAACTTCCGAGATCAGACGAGATCGGGTGCATTCAGTGTGGTGTGGCCGTAGGCTCTAGGAATGCTAAGAATATTACTCTTATGCATTTGCATTTAGTAAGCTAAGCCATGCAGCCACTTGCAACATGATACCACGCTCATCGCTCGATCAGGCTCGATCAGGCGAGATATATAAGACTGGTGGGCCCATTCAGGACTCCTATGTCTGGTAGGATAACTTTAATTCATCCATCCTGTGTCTGTTGCAGGGAGGTGGAGAGAACAATCAACACAATAATGGGTTTCTTTCATGCCTCTTGAAGGACTCAATATTCTCTGTACTGCATTACATGTGAAAGTCGATTTATTACCCATGAACACACTACCTGTATGCTAATTCTATGTAAAAAGGTAGCTCCAGCCCTCATGATGTTGTCCAACATTTCCGCTATAAAACGGGATACAATTATTTTGGAAACATACCAAATTTGAAAAATAATTGAGAATTTGCGCAATTACTAATCATGGAGCACAAAAAAGCCTACAGCACCTGGTATTCCCAGGCAGTCTCCCATCCAGGTACTAACTAGGCCCAACCCTGCTTAGCTTCCGAGATCGGGCGCATTCAGTGTGGTGTGGCCGTAGGCTCTGGGCCTAGTGAGTTTTGTACTTTTAAGCATCTAGTCGGCTAGACCTTGCAGTTTTGAAAGGCAATTGTGAAATGGCTCACTTCCTGAACTTGGAGTACAAAAAAGCCTACAGCACCTGGTATTCCCAGGTGGTCTCCCATCCAGGTACTAACTAGGCCCGACACTGCTTAGCTTCCGAGATCAGACGAGATCGGGCGCAATCAGTGTGGTGTGGCCGTAGGCTCTGGGCCTAGTGAGTTTTGTACTTTTAAGCATCTAGTCAGCTAGACCTTGCAGTTTTGAAAGGCAATTGAGAAATGGCTCACTTCCTGAACTTGGAGCACAAAAAAGCCTACAGCACCTGGTATTCCCAGGCGGTCTCCCATCCAGGTACTAACGAGGCCCGACACTGCTTAGCTTCCGAGATCAGACGAGATGGGGCGCATTCAGTGTGGTGTGGCCGCAGGCTCTGGACCTTGTGAGTTTTGTACTTTTAAGCATCTAGTCAGCTAGACCTTGCAGTTTTGAAAGGCAATTGAGAAATGGCTCACTTCCTGAACTTGGAGCACAAAAAAGCCTACAGCACCTGGTATTCCCAGGCGGTCTCCCATCCAGGTACTAACGAGGCCCGACACTGCTTAGCTTCCGAGATCAGACGAGATCAGGCGCATTCAGTGTGGTGTGGCCGTAGGCTCTGGGCCTTGTGAGTTTTGTACTTTTAAGCATCTAGTCGGCTAGACCTTGCAGTTTTAAAAGGCAATTGAGAAAGGGCTCACTTCCTGAACTTGGAGCACAAAAAAGCCTACAGCACCTGGTATTCCCAGGCGGTCTCCCATCCAGGTACTAACTAGGCCTGACACTGCTTAACTTCCAAGATCAGACGAGATCGGGTGCATTCAGTGTGGTGTGGCCGTAGGCTCTAGGAATGCTAAGAATATTACTCTTATGCATTTGCATTTAGTAAGCTAAGCCATGCAGCCACTTGCAACATGATACCACGCTCATCGCTCGATCAGGCTCGATCAGGCGAGATATATAAGACTGGTGGGCCCATTCAGGACTCCTATGTCTGGTAGGATAACTTTAATTCATCCATCCTGTGTCTGTTGCAGGGAGGTGGAGAGAACAATCAACACAATAATGGTTTTCTTTCATGCCTCTTGAAGGACTCAATATTCTCTGTACTGCATTACATGTGAAAGTCGATTTATTACCCATGAACACACTACCTGTATGCTAATTCTATGTAAAAAGGTAGCTCCAGCCCTCATGATGTTGTCCAACATTTCCGCTATAAAACGGGATACAATTATTTTGGAAACATACCAAATTTGAAAAATAATTGAGAAGTTGCGCAATTACTAATCATGGAGCACAAAAAAGCCTACAGCACCTGGTATTCCCAGGCAGTCTCCCATCCAGGTACTAACTAGGCCCGACCCTGTTTAGCTTCCGAGATCGGGCGCATTCAGTGTGGTGTGGCCGTAGGCTCTGGGCCTAGAGAGTTTTGTACTTTTAAGCATCTAGTCGGCTAGACCTTGCAGTTTTGAAAGGCAATTGTGAAATAGGCTCACTTCCTGAACTTGGAGCACAAAAAAGCCTACAGCACCTGGTATTCCCAGGCGGTCTCCCATCCAGGTACTAACGAGGCCCTACACTGCTTAGCTTCTGAGATCAGACGCATTCAGTGTGGTGTGGCCGTAGGCTCTGGGCCTTGTGAGTTTTGTACTTTTAAGCATCTAGTCGGCTAGACCTTGCAGTTTTGAAAGGCAATTGTGAAATGGCTCACTTCCTGAACTTGGAGCACAAAAAAGCCTACAGCACCTGGTATTCCCAGGCGGTCTCCCATCCAGGTACTAACGAGGCCCGACACGAGTTCGGGCGCATTCAGTGTGGTGTGGCCGTAGGCTCTGGGCCTTGTGAGTTTTGTACTTTTAAGCATCTAGTCGGCTAGACCTTGCAGTTTTGAAAGGCAATTGAGAAATGGCTCACTTCCTGAACTTGGAGTACAAAAAAGCCTACAGCACCTGGTATTCCCAGGCGGTCTCCCATCCAGGTACTAATTAGGCCCGACACTGCTTAGCTTCTGAGATCAGACGAGATCAGGCGCATTCAGTGTGGTGTGGCCGTAGGCTCTGGGCCGAGTGAGTTTTGTACTTTTAAGCATCTAGTCGGCTAGACCTTGCAGTTTTGAAAGGCAATTGTGAAATGGCTCACTTCCTGAACTTGGAGCACAAAAAA
Source organism: Ambystoma mexicanum (assembly GCF_040938575.1). NCBI lineage: Eukaryota > Metazoa > Chordata > Amphibia > Caudata > Ambystomatidae > Ambystoma > Ambystoma mexicanum. Next base: position 844,104,810 of record NC_090927.1, read on the forward strand.
GCCTACAGCACCTGGTATTCCCAGGTGGTCTCCCATCCAGGTACTAACTAGGCCCGACACTGCTTAGCTTCTGAGATCAGACGAGATCAGGTGCATTCAGTGTGGTGTGGCCGTAGGCTCTAGGAATGCTAAGAATATTACTCTTATGCATTTGCATTTAGTAAGCTAAGCCATGCAGCCACTTGCAACATGATACCACGCTCATCGCTCGATCAGGCTCGATCAGGCGAGATATATAAGACTGGTGGGCCCATTCAGGACTCCTATGTCTGGTAGGATAACTTTAATTCATCCATCCTGTGTCTGTTGCAGGGAGGTGGAGAGAACAATCAACACAATAATGGGTTTCTTTCATGCCTCTTGAAGGACTCAATATTCTCTGTACTGCATTACATGTGAAAGTCGATTTATTACCCATGAACACACTACCTGTATGCTAATTCTATGTAAAAAGGTAGCTCCAGCCCTCATGATGTTGTCCAACATTTCCGCTATAAAACGGGATACAATTATTTTGGAAACATACCAAATTTGAAAAATAATTGAGAATTTGCGCAATTACTAATCATGGAGCACAAAAAAGCCTACAGCACCTGGTATTCCCAGGCAGTCTCCCATCCAGGTACTAACTAGGCCTGACCCTGCTTAGCTTCCGAGATTGGGCGCATTCAGTGTGGTGTGGCCGTAGGCTCTGGGCCTAGTGAGTTTTGTACTTTTAAGCATCTAGTCGGCTAGACCTTGCAGTTTTGAAAGGCAATTGTGAAATGGCTCACTTCCTGAACTTGGAGTACAAAAAAGCCTACAGCACCTGGTATTCCCAGGCGGTCTCCCATCCAGGTACTAACGAGGCCCGACACTGCTTAGCTTCCGAGATCAGACGAGATCAGGCACATTCAGTGTGGTGTGGCCGTAGGCTCTGGGCCTTGTGAGTTTTGTACTTTTAAGCATCTAGTCGGCTAGACCTTGCAGTTTTAAAAGGCAATTGAGAAAGGGCTCACTTCCTGAACTTGGAGCACAAAAAAGCCTACAGCACCTGGTATTCCCAGGCAGTCTCCCATCCAGGTACTAACTAGGCCTGACACTGCTTAACTTCCGAGATCAGACGAGATCGGGTGCATTCAGTGTGGTGTGGCCGTAGGCTCTAGGAATGCTAAGAATATTACTCTTATGCATTTGCATTTAGTAAGCTAAGCCATGCAGCCACTTGCAACATGATACCACGCTCATCGCTCGATCAGGCTCGATCAGGCGAGATATATAAGACTGGTGGGCCCATTCAGGACTCCTATGTCTGGTAGGATAACTTTAATTCATCCATCCTGTGTCTGTTGCAGGGAGGTGGAGAGAACAATCAACACAATAATGGGTTTCTTTCATGCCTCTTGAAGGACTCAATATTCTCTGTACTGCATTACATGTGAAAGTCGATTTATTACCCATGAACACACTACCTGTATGCTAATTCTATGTAAAAAGGTAGCTCCAGCCCTCATGATGTTGTCCAACATTTCCGCTATAAAACGGGATACAATTATTTTGGAAACATACCAAATTTGAAAAATAATTGAGAATTTGCGCAATTACTAATCATGGAGCACAAAAAAGCCTACAGCACCTGGTATTCCCAGGCAGTCTCCCATCCAGGTACTAACTAGGCCCGACCCTGTTTAGCTTCCGAGATCGGGCGCATTCAGTGTGGTGTGGCCGTAGGCTCTGGGCCTAGAGAGTTTTGTACTTTTAAGCATCTAGTCGGCTAGACCTTGCAGTTTTGAAAGGCAATTGTGAAATAGGCTCACTTCCTGAACTTGGAGCACAAAAAAGCCTACAGCACCTGGTATTCCCAGGCGGTCTCCCATCCAGGTACTAACGAGGCCCTACACTGCTTAGCTTCTGAGATCAGACGCATTCAGTGTGGTGTGGCCGTAGGCTCTGGGCCTTGTGAGTTTTGTACTTTTAAGCATCTAGTCGGCTAGACCTTGCAGTTTTGAAAGGCAATTGTGAAATGGCTCACTTCCTGAACTTGGAGCACAAAAAAGCCTACAGCACCTGGTATTCCCAGGCGGTCTCCCATCCAGGTACTAACGAGGCCCGACACTGCTTAGCTTCCGAGATCAGACGAGTTCGGGCGCATTCAGTGTGGTGTGGCCGTAGGCTCTGGGCCTTGTGAGTTTTGTACTTTTAAGCATCTAGTCGGCTAGACCTTGCAGTTTTGAAAGGCAATTGAGAAATGGCTCACTTCCTGAACTTGGAGTACAAAAAAGCCTACAGCACCTGGTATTCCCAGGCGGTCTCCCATCCAGGTACTAACTAGGCCCGACACTGCTTAGCTTCTGAGATCAGACGAGATCAGGCGCATTCAGTGTGGTGTGGCCGTAGGCTCTGGGCCGAGTGAGTTTTGTACTTTTAAGCATCTAGTCGGCTAGACCTTGCAGTTTTGAAAGGCAATTGTGAAATGGCTCACTTCCTGAACTTGGAGCACAAAAAAGCCTACAGCACCTGGTATTCCCAGGTGGTCTCCCATCCAGGTACTAACTAGGCCCGACACTGCTTAGCTTTTGAGATCAGACGAGATCAGGCGCATTCAGTGTGGTGTGGCCGTAGGCTCTGGGCCTAGTGAGTTTTGTACTTTTAAGCATCTAGTCGGCTAGACCTTGCAGTTTTAAAAGGCAATTGAGAAAGGCCTCACTTCCTGAACTTGGAGCACAAAAAAGCCTACAGCACCTGGTATTCCCAGGCCTTCTCCCATCCAGGTACTAACTAGGCCTGACACTGCTTAACTTCCGAGATCAGACGAGATCGGGTGCATTCAGTGTGGTGTGGCCGTAGGCTCTAGGAATGCTAAGAATATTACTCTTATGCATTTGCATTTAGTAAGCTAAGCCATGCAGCCACTTGCAACATGATACCACGCTCATCGCTCGATCAGGCTCGATCAGGCGAGATATATAAGACTGGTGGGCCCATTCAGGACTCCTATGTCTGGTAGGATAACTTTAATTCATCCATCCTGTGTCTGTTGCAGGGAGGTGGAGAGAACAATCAACACAATAATGGTTTTCTTTCATGCCTCTTGAAGGACTCAATATTCTCTGTACTGCATTACATGTGAAAGTCGATTTATTACCCATGAACACACTACCTGTATGCTAATTCTATGTAAAAAGGTAGCTCCAGCCCTCATGATGTTGTCCAACATTTCCGCTATAAAACGGGATACAATTATTTTGGAAACATACCAAATTTGAAAAATAATTGAGAAGTTGCGCAATTACTAATCATGGAGCACAAAAAAGCCTACAGCACCTGGTATTCCCAGGCAGTCTCCCATCCAGGTACTAACGAGGCCCTACACTGCTTAGCTTCCGAGATCAGACGCATTCAGTGTGGTGTGGCCGTAGGCTCTGGGCCTTGTGAGTTTTGTACTTTTAAGCATCTAGTCGGCTAGACCTTGCAGTTTTGAAAGGCAATTGTGAAATGGCTCACTTCCTGAACTTGGAGCACAAAAAAGCCTACAGCACCTGGTATTCCCAGGCGGTCTCCCATCCAGGTACTAACAAGGCCCGACACTGCTTAGCTTCCGAGATCAGACGAGATCGGGCGCATTCAGTGTGGTGTGGCCGTAGGCTCTGGGCCTTGTGAGTTTTGTACTTTTAAGCATCTAGTCGGCTAGACCTTGCAGTTTTGAAAGGCAATTGAGAAATGGCTCACTTCCTGAACTTGGAGTACAAAAAAGCCTACAGCATCTGGTATTCCCAGGCGGTCTCCCATCCAGGTACTAACTAGGCCCGACACTGCTTAGCTTCTGAGATCAGACGAGATCAGGCGCATTCAGTGTGGTGTGGCCTTAGGCTCTGGGCCTAGTGAGTTTTGTACTTTTAAGCATCTAGTCGGCTAGACCTTGCAGTTTTAAAAGGCAATTGAGAAAGGGCTCACTTCCTGAACTTGGAGCACAAAAAAGCCTACAGCACCTGGTATTCCCAGGCGGTCTCCCATCCAGGTACTAACTAGGCCTGACACTGCTTAACTTCCGAGATCAGACGAGATCGGGTGCATTCAGTGTGGTGTGGCCGTAGGCTCTAGGAATGCTAAGAATATTACTCTTATGCATTTGCATTTAGTAAGCTAAGCCATGCAGCCACTTGCAACATGATACCACGCTCATCGCTCGATCAGGCTCGATCAGGCGAGATATATAAGACTGGTGGGCCCATTCAGGACTCCTATGTCTGGTAGGATAACTTTAATTCATCCATCCTGTGTCTGTTGCAGGGAGGTGGAGAGAACAATCAACACAATAATGGGTTTCTTTCATGCCTCTTGAAGGACTCAATATTCTCTGTACTGCATTACATGTGAAAGTCGATTTATTACCCATGAACACACTACCTGTATGCTAATTCTATGTAAAAAGGTAGCTCCAGCCCTCATGATGTTGTCCAACATTTCCGCTATAAAACGGGATACAATTATTTTGGAAACATACCAAATTTGAAAAATAATTGAGAATTTGCGCAATTACTAATCATGGAGCACAAAAAAGCCTACAGCACCTGGTATTCCCAGGCAGTCTCCCATCCAGGTACTAACTAGGCCCAACCCTGCTTAGCTTCCGAGATCGGGCGCATTCAGTGTGGTGTGGCCGTAGGCTCTGGGCCTAGTGAGTTTTGTACTTTTAAGCATCTAGTCGGCTAGACCTTGCAGTTTTGAAAGGCAATTGTGAAATGGCTCACTTCCTGAACTTGGAGTACAAAAAAGCCTACAGCACCTGGTATTCCCAGGTGGTCTCCCATCCAGGTACTAACTAGGCCCGACACTGCTTAGCTTCCGAGATCAGACGAGATCGGGCGCAATCAGTGTGGTGTGGCCGTAGGCTCTGGGCCTAGTGAGTTTTGTACTTTTAAGCATCTAGTCAGCTAGACCTTGCAGTTTTGAAAGGCAATTGAGAAATGGCTCACTTCCTGAACTTGGAGCACAAAAAAGCCTACAGCACCTGGTATTCCCAGGCGGTCTCCCATCCAGGTACTAACGAGGCCCGACACTGCTTAGCTTCCGAGATCAGACGAGATGGGGCGCATTCAGTGTGGTGTGGCCGCAGGCTCTGGACCTTGTGAGTTTTGTACTTTTAAGCATCTAGTCAGCTAGACCTTGCAGTTTTGAAAGGCAATTGAGAAATGGCTCACTTCCTGAACTTGGAGCACAAAAAAGCCTACAGCACCTGGTATTCCCAGGCGGTCTCCCATCCAGGTACTAACGAGGCCCGACACTGCTTAGCTTCCGAGATCAGACGAGATCAGGCGCATTCAGTGTGGTGTGGCCGTAGGCTCTGGGCCTTGTGAGTTTTGTACTTTTAAGCATCTAGTCGGCTAGACCTTGCAGTTTTAAAAGGCAATTGAGAAAGGGCTCACTTCCTGAACTTGGAGCACAAAAAAGCCTACAGCACCTGGTATTCCCAGGCGGTCTCCCATCCAGGTACTAACTAGGCCTGACACTGCTTAACTTCCAAGATCAGACGAGATCGGGTGCATTCAGTGTGGTGTGGCCGTAGGCTCTAGGAATGCTAAGAATATTACTCTTATGCATTTGCATTTAGTAAGCTAAGCCATGCAGCCACTTGCAACATGATACCACGCTCATCGCTCGATCAGGCTCGATCAGGCGAGATATATAAGACTGGTGGGCCCATTCAGGACTCCTATGTCTGGTAGGATAACTTTAATTCATCCATCCTGTGTCTGTTGCAGGGAGGTGGAGAGAACAATCAACACAATAATGGTTTTCTTTCATGCCTCTTGAAGGACTCAATATTCTCTGTACTGCATTACATGTGAAAGTCGATTTATTACCCATGAACACACTACCTGTATGCTAATTCTATGTAAAAAGGTAGCTCCAGCCCTCATGATGTTGTCCAACATTTCCGCTATAAAACGGGATACAATTATTTTGGAAACATACCAAATTTGAAAAATAATTGAGAAGTTGCGCAATTACTAATCATGGAGCACAAAAAAGCCTACAGCACCTGGTATTCCCAGGCAGTCTCCCATCCAGGTACTAACGAGGCCCTACACTGCTTAGCTTCCGAGATCAGACGCATTCAGTGTGGTGTGGCCGTAGGCTCTGGGCCTTGTGAGTTTTGTACTTTTAAGCATCTAGTCGGCTAGACCTTGCAGTTTTGAAAGGCAATTGTGAAATGGCTCACTTCCTGAACTTGGAGCACAAAAAAGCCTACAGCACCTGGTATTCCCAGGCGGTCTCCCATCCAGGTACTAACAAGGCCTGACACTGCTTAGCTTCCGAGATCAGACGAGATCGGGCGCATTCAGTGTGATGTGGCCGTAGGCTCTGGGCCTTGTGAGTTTTGTACTTTTAAGCATCTAGTCGGCTAGACCTTGCAGTTTTGAAAGGCAATTGAGAAATGGCTCACTTCCTGAACTTGGAGTACAAAAAAGCCTACAGCACCTGGTATTCCCAGGCGGTCTCCCATCCAGGTACTAACTAGGCCCGACACTGCTTAGCTTCTGAGATCAGACGAGATCAGGCGCATTCAGTGTGGTGTGGCCTTAGGCTCTGGGCCTAGTGAGTTTTGTACTTTTAAGCATCTAGTCGGCTAGACCTTGCAGTTTTAAAAGGCAATTGAGAAAGGGCTCACTTCCTGAACTTGGAGCACAAAAAAGCCTACAGCACCTGGTATTCCCAGGCGGTCTCCCATCCAGGTACTAACTAGGCCTGACACTGCTTAACTTCCGAGATCAGACGAGATCAGGTGCATTCAGTGTGGTGTGGCCGTAGGCTCTAGGAATGCTAAGAATATTACTCTTATGCATTTGCATTTAGTAAGCTAAGCCATGCAGCCACTTGCAACATGATACCACGCTCATCGCTCGATCAGGCTCGATCAGGCGAGATATATAAGACTGGTGGGCCCATTCAGGACTCCTATGTCTGGTAGGATAACTTTAATTCATCCATCCTGTGTCTGTTGCAGGGAGGTGGAGAGAACAATCAACACAATAATGGGTTTCTTTCATGCCTCTTGAAGGACTCAATATTCTCTGTACTGCATTACATGTGAAAGTCGATTTATTACCCATGAACACACTACCTGTATGCTAATTCTATGTAAAAAGGTAGCTCCAGCCCTCATGATGTTGTCCAACATTTCCGCTATAAAACGGGATACAATTATTTTGGAAACATACCAAATTTGAAAAATAATTGAGAATTTGCGCAATTACTAATCATGGAGCACAAAAAAGCCTACAGCACCTGGTATTCCCAGGCAGTCTCCCATCCAGGTACTAACTAGGCCTGACCCTGCTTAGCTTCCGAGATTGGGCGCATTCAGTGTGGTGTGGCCGTAGGCTCTGGGCCTAGTGAGTTTTGTACTTTTAAGCATCTAGTCGGCTAGACCTTGCAGTTTTGAAAGGCAATTGTGAAATGGCTCACTTCCTGAACTTGGAGTACAAAAAAGCCTACAGCACCTGGTATTCCCCGGTGGTCTCCCATCCAGGTACTAACTAGGCCCGACACTGCTTAGCTTCCGAGATCAGACGAGATCGGGCGCAATCAGTGTGGTGTGGCCGTATTCTCTGGGCCTAGTGAGTTTTGTACTTTTAAGCATCTAGTCAGCTAGACCTTGCAGTTTTGAAAGGCAATTGTGAAATGGCTCACTTCCTGAACTTGGAGCACAAAAAAGCCTACAGCACCTGGTATTCCCAGGTGGTCTCCCATCCAGGTACTAACTAGGCCCAACACTGCTTAGCTTTTGAGATCAGACGAGATCAGGCGCATTCAGTGTGGTGTGGCCGTAGGCTCTGGGCCTAGTGAGTTTTGTACTTTTAAGCATCTAGTCGGCTAGACCTTGCAGTTTTAAAAGGCAATTGAGAAAGGCCTCACTTCCTGAACTTGGAGCACAAAAAAGCCTACAGCACCTGGTATTCCCAGGCCTTCTCCCATCCAGGTACTAACTAGGCCTGACACTGGTTAACTTCCGAGATCAGACGAGATCGGGTGCATTCAGTGTGGTGTGGCCGTAGGCTCTAGGAATGCTAAGAATATTACTCTTATGCATTTGCATTTAGTAAGCTAAGCCATGCAGCCACTTGCAACATGATACCACGCTCATCGCTCGATCAGGCTCGATCAGGCGAGATATATAAGACTGGTGGGCCCATTCAGGACTCCTATGTCTGGTAGGATAACTTTAATTCATCCATCCTGTGTCTGTTGCAGGGAGGTGGAGAGAACAATCAACACAATAATGGTTTTCTTTCATGCCTCTTGAAGGACTCAATATTCTCTGTACTGCATTACATGTGAAAGTCGATTTATTACCCATGAACACACTACCTGTATGCTAATTCTATGTAAAAAGGTAGCTCCAGCCCTCATGATGTTGTCCAACATTTCCGCTATAAAACGGGATACAATTATTTTGGAAACATACCAAATTTGAAAAATAATTGAGAAGTTGCGCAATTACTAATCATGGAGCACAAAAAAGCCTACAGCACCTGGTATTCCCAGGCAGTCTCCCATCCAGGTACTAACTAGGCCCGACCCTGTTTAGCTTCCGAGATCGGGCGCATTCAGTGTGGTGTGGCCGTAGGCTCTGGGCCTAGAGAGTTTTGTACTTTTAAGCATCTAGTCGGCTAGACCTTGCAGTTTTGAAAGGCAATTGTGAAATAGGCTCACTTCCTGAACTTGGAGCACAAAAAAGCCTACAGCACCTGGTATTCCCAGGCGGTCTCCCATCCAGGTACTAACGAGGCCCTACACTGCTTAGCTTCTGAGATCAGACGCATTCAGTGTGGTGTGGCCGTAGGCTCTGGGCCTTGTGAGTTTTGTACTTTTAAGCATCTAGTCGGCTAGACCTTGCAGTTTTGAAAGGCAATTGTGAAATGGCTCACTTCCTGAACTTGGAGCACAAAAAAGCCTACAGCACCTGGTATTCCCAGGCGGTCTCCCATCCAGGTACTAACGAGGCCCGACACTGCTTAGCTTCCGAGATCAGACGAGTTCGGGCGCATTCAGTGTGGTGTGGCCGTAGGCTCTGGGCCTTGTGAGTTTTGTACTTTTAAGCATCTAGTCGGCTAGACCTTGCAGTTTTGAAAGGCAATTGAGAAATGGCTCACTTCCTGAACTTGGAGTACAAAAAAGCCTACAGCACCTGGTATTCCCAGGCGGTCTCCCATCCAGGTACTAACTAGGCCCGACACTGCTTAGCTTCTGAGATCAGACGAGATCAGGCGCATTCAGTGTGGTGTGGCCGTAGGCTCTGGGCCGAGTGAGTTTTGTACTTTTAAGCATCTAGTCGGCTAGACCTTGCAGTTTTGAAAGGCAATTGTGAAATGGCTCACTTCCTGAACTTGGAGCACAAAAAAGCCTACAGCACCTGGTATTCCCAGGTGGTCTCCCATCCAGGTACTAACTAGGCCCGACACTGCTTAGCTTTTGAGATCAGACGAGATCAGGCGCATTCAGTGTGGTGTGGCCGTAGGCTCTGGGCCTAGTGAGTTTTGTACTTTTAAGCATCTAGTCGGCTAGACCTTGCAGTTTTAAAAGGCAATTGAGAAAGGCCTCACTTCCTGAACTTGGAGCACAAAAAAGCCTACAGCACCTGGTATTCCCAGGCCTTCTCCCATCCAGGTACTAACTAGGCCTGACACTGCTTAACTTCCGAGATCAGACGAGATCGGGTGCATTCAGTGTGGTGTGGCCGTAGGCTCTAGGAATGCTAAGAATATTACTCTTATGCATTTGCATTTAGTAAGCTAAGCCATGCAGCCACTTGCAACATGATACCACGCTCATCGCTCGATCAGGCTCGATCAGGCGAGATATATAAGACTGGTGGGCCCATTCAGGACTCCTATGTCTGGTAGGATAACTTTAATTCATCCATCCTGTGTCTGTTGCAGGGAGGTGGAGAGAACAATCAACACAATAATGGTTTTCTTTCATGCCTCTTGAAGGACTCAATATTCTCTGTACTGCATTACATGTGAAAGTCGATTTATTACCCATGAACACACTACCTGTATGCTAATTCTATGTAAAAAGGTAGCTCCAGCCCTCATGATGTTGTCCAACATTTCCGCTATAAAACGGGATACAATTATTTTGGAAACATACCAAATTTGAAAAATAATTGAGAAGTTGCGCAATTACTAATCATGGAGCACAAAAAAGCCTACAGCACCTGGTATTCCCAGGCAGTCTCCCATCCAGGTACTAACGAGGCCCTACACTGCTTAGCTTCCGAGATCAGACGCATTCAGTGTGGTGTGGCCGTAGGCTCTGGGCCTTGTGAGTTTTGTACTTTTAAGCATCTAGTCGGCTAGACCTTGCAGTTTTGAAAGGCAATTGTGAAATGGCTCACTTCCTGAACTTGGAGCACAAAAAAGCCTACAGCACCTGGTATTCCCAGGCGGTCTCCCATCCAGGTACTAACAAGGCCCGACACTGCTTAGCTTCCGAGATCAGACGAGATCGGGCGCATTCAGTGTGGTGTGGCCGTAGGCTCTGGGCCTTGTGAGTTTTGTACTTTTAAGCATCTAGTCGGCTAGACCTTGCAGTTTTGAAAGGCAATTGAGAAATGGCTCACTTCCTGAACTTGGAGTACAAAAAAGCCTACAGCACCTGGTATTCCCAGGCGGTCTCCCATCCAGGTACTAACTAGGCCCGACACTGCTTAGCTTCTGAGATCAGACGAGATCAGGCGCATTCAGTGTGGTGTGGCCTTAGGCTCTGGGCCTAGTGAGTTTTGTACTTTTAAGCATCTAGTCGGCTAGACCTTGCAGTTTTAAAAGGCAATTGAGAAAGGGCTCACTTCCTGAACTTGGAGCACAAAAAAGCCTACAGCACCTGGTATTCCCAGGCGGTCTCCCATCCAGGTACTAACTAGGCCTGACACTGCTTAACTTCCGAGATCAGACGAGATCGGGTGCATTCAGTGTGGTGTGGCCGTAGGCTCTAGGAATGCTAAGAATATTACTCTTATGCATTTGCATTTAGTAAGCTAAGCCATGCAGCCACTTGCAACATGATACCACGCTCATCGCTCGATCAGGCTCGATCAGGCGAGATATATAAGACTGGTGGGCCCATTCAGGACTCCTATGTCTGGTAGGATAACTTTAATTCATCCATCCTGTGTCTGTTGCAGGGAGGTGGAGAGAACAATCAACACAATAATGGGTTTCTTTCATGCCTCTTGAAGGACTCAATATTCTCTGTACTGCATTACATGTGAAAGTCGATTTATTACCCATGAACACACTACCTGTATGCTAATTCTATGTAAAAAGGTAGCTCCAGCCCTCATGATGTTGTCCAACATTTCCGCTATAAAACGGGATACAATTATTTTGGAAACATACCAAATTTGAAAAATAATTGAGAATTTGCGCAATTACTAATCATGGAGCACAAAAAAGCCTACAGCACCTGGTATTCCCAGGCAGTCTCCCATCCAGGTACTAACTAGGCCCGACCCTGCTTAGCTTCCGAGATCGGGCGCATTCAGTGTGGTGTGGCTGTAGGCTCTGGGCCTAGTGAGTTTTGTACTTTTAAGCATCTAGTCGGCTAGACCTTGCAGTTTTGAAAGGCAATTGTGAAATGGCTCACTTCCTGAACTTGGAGTACAAAAAAGCCTACAGCACCTGGTATTCCCAGGTGGTCTCCCATCCAGGTACTAACTAGGCCCGACACTGCTTAGCTTCCGAGATCAGACGAGATCGGGCGCAATCAGTGTGGTGTGGCCGTAGGCTCTGGGCCTAGTGAGTTTTGTACTTTTAAGCATCTAGTCAGCTAGACCTTGCAGTTTTGAAAGGCAATTGAGAAATGGCTCACTTCCTGAACTTGGAGCACAAAAAAGCCTACAGCACCTGGTATTCCCAGGCGGTCTCCCATCCAGGTACTAACGAGGCCCGACACTGCTTAGCTTCCGAGATCAGACGAGATGGGGCGCATTCAGTGTGGTGTGGCCGCAGGCTCTGGACCTTGTGAGTTTTGTACTTTTAAGCATCTAGTCAGCTAGACCTTGCAGTTTTGAAAGGCAATTGAGAAATGGCTCACTTCCTGAACTTGGAGCACAAAAAAGCCTACAGCACCTGGTATTCCCAGGCGGTCTCCCATCCAGGTACTAACGAGGCCCGACACTGCTTAGCTTCCGAGATCAGACGAGATCAGGCGCATTCAGTGTGGTGTGGCCGTAGGCTCTGGGCCTTGTGAGTTTTGTACTTTTAAGCATCTAGTCGGCTAGACCTTGCAGTTTTAAAAGGCAATTGAGAAAGGGCTCACTTCCTGAACTTGGAGCACAAAAAAGCCTACAGCACCTGGTATTCCCAGGCGGTCTCCCATCCAGGTACTAACTAGGCCTGACACTGCTTAACTTCCAAGATCAGACGAGATCGGGTGCATTCAGTGTGGTGTGGCCGTAGGCTCTAGGAATGCTAAGAATATTACTCTTATGCATTTGCATTTAGTAAGCTAAGCCATGCAGCCACTTGCAACATGATACCACGCTCATCGCTCGATCAGGCTCGATCAGGCGAGATATATAAGACTGGTGGGCCCATTCAGGACTCCTATGTCTGGTAGGATAACTTTAATTCATCCATCCTGTGTCTGTTGCAGGGAGGTGGAGAGAACAATCAACACAATAATGGGTTTCTTTCATGCCTCTTGAAGGACTCAATATTCTCTGTACTGCATTACATGTGAAAGTCGATTTATTACCCATGAACACACTACCTGTATGCTAATTCTATGTAAAAAGGTAGCTCCAGCCCTCATGATGTTGTCCAACATTTCCGCTATAAAACGGTATACAATTATTTTGGAAACATACCAAATTTGAAAAATAATTGAGAAGTTGCGCAATTACTAATCATGGAGCACAAAAAAGCCTACAGCACCTGGTATTCCCAGGCAGTCTCCCATCCAGGTACTAACTAGGCCTGACCCTGCTCAGCTTCCGAGATCGGGCGCATTCAGTGTGGTGTGGCCGTAGGCTCTGGGCCTAGTGAGTTTTGTACTTTTAAGCATCTAGTCGGCTAGACCTTGCAGTTTTGAAAGGGAATTGTGAAATGGCTCACTTCCTGAACTTGGAGCACAAAAAAGCCTACAGCACCTGGTATTCCCAGGCGGTCTCCCATCCAGGTACTAACGAGGCCCGACACTGCTTAGCTTCCGAGATCAGACGAGATCGGGCGCATTCAGTGTGGTGTGGCCGTAGGCTCTGGGCCTTGTGAGTTTTGTACTTTTAAGCATCTAGTCGGCTAGACCTTGCAGTTTTGAAAGGCAATTGAGAAATGGCTCACTTCCTGAACTTGGAGTACAAAAAAGCCTACAGCACCTGGTATTCCCAGGCGGTCTCCCATCCAGGTACTAACTAGGCCCGACATTGCTTAGCTTCTGAGATCAGACGAGATCAGGCGCATTCAGTGTGGTGTGGGCGTAGGCTCTGGGCCTAGTGAGTTTTATACTTTTAAGCATCTAGTCGGCTAGACCTTGCAGTTTTGAAAGGCAATTGAGAAAGGGCTCACTTCCTGAACTTGGAGCACAAAAAAGCCTACAGCACCTGGTATTCCCAGGCGGTCTCCCATCCAGGTACTAACTAGGCCTAACACTGCTTAACTTCCGAGATCAGACGAGATCGGGTGCATTCAGTGTGGTGTGGCCGTAGGCTCTAGGAATGCTAAGAATATTACTCTTATGCATTTGCATTTAGTAAGCTAAGCCATGCAGCCACTTGCAACATGATACCACGCTCATCGCTCGATCAGGCTCGATCAGGCGAGATATATAAGACTGGTGGGCCCATTCTGGACTCCTATGTCTGGTAGGATAACTTTAATTCATCCATCCTGTGTCTGTTGCAGGGAGGTGGAGAGAACAATCAACACAGTAATGGTTTTCTTTCATGCCTCTTGAAGGACTCAATATTCTCTGTACTGCATTACATGTGAAAGTCGATTTATTACCCATGAACACACTACCTGTATGCTAATTCTATGTAAAAAGGTAGCTCCAGCCCTCATGATGTTGTCCAACATTTCCGCTATAAAACGGGATACAATTATTTTGGAAACATACCAAATTTGAAAAATAATTGAGAAGTTGCGCAATTACTAATCATGGAGCACAAAAAAGCCTACAGCACCTGGTATTCCCAGGCCTTCTCCCATCCAGGTACTAACTAGGCCTGACACTGCTTAACTTCCGAGATCAGACGAGATCGGGTGCATTCAGTGTGGTGTGGCCGTAGGCTCTAGGAATGCTAAGAATATTACTCTTATGCATTTGCATTTAGTAAGCTAAGCCATGCAGCCACTTGCAACATGATACCACGCTCATCGCTCGATCAGGCTCGATCAGGCGAGATATATAAGACTGGTGGGCCCATTCAGGACTCCTATGTCTGGTAGGATAACTTTAATTCATCCATCCTGTGTCTGTTGCAGGGAGGTGGAGAGAACAATCAACACAATAATGGTTTTCTTTCATGCCTCTTGAAGGACTCAATATTCTCTGTACTGCATTACATGTGAAAGTCGATTTATTACCCATGAACACACTACCTGTATGCTAATTCTATGTAAAAAGGTAGCTCCAGCCCTCATGATGTTGTCCAACATTTCCGCTATAAAACGGGATACAATTATTTTGGAAACATACCAAATTTGAAAAATAATTGAGAAGTTGCGCAATTACTAATCATGGAGCACAAAAAAGCCTACAGCACCTGGTATTCCCAGGCAGTCTCCCATCCAGGTACTAACGAGGCCCTACACTGCTTAGCTTCCGAGATCAGACGCATTCAGTGTGGTGTGGCCGTAGGCTCTGGGCCTTGTGAGTTTTGTACTTTTAAGCATCTAGTCGGCTAGACCTTGCAGTTTTGAAAGGCAATTGTGAAATGGCTCACTTCCTGAACTTGGAGCACAAAAAAGCCTACAGCACCTGGTATTCCCAGGCGGTCTCCCATCCAGGTACTAACAAGGCCTGACACTGCTTAGCTTCCGAGATCAGACGAGATCGGGCGCATTCAGTGTGATGTGGCCGTAGGCTCTGGGCCTTGTGAGTTTTGTACTTTTAAGCATCTAGTCGGCTAGACCTTGCAGTTTTGAAAGGCAATTGAGAAATGGCTCACTTCCTGAACTTGGAGTACAAAAAAGCCTACAGCACCTGGTATTCCCAGGCGGTCTCCCATCCAGGTACTAACTAGGCCCGACACTGCTTAGCTTCTGAGATCAGACGAGATCAGGCGCATTCAGTGTGGTGTGGCCTTAGGCTCTGGGCCTAGTGAGTTTTGTACTTTTAAGCATCTAGTCGGCTAGACCTTGCAGTTTTAAAAGGCAATTGAGAAAGGGCTCACTTCCTGAACTTGGAGCACAAAAAAGCCTACAGCACCTGGTATTCCCAGGCGGTCTCCCATCCAGGTACTAACTAGGCCTGACACTGCTTAACTTCCGAGATCAGACGAGATCAGGTGCATTCAGTGTGGTGTGGCCGTAGGCTCTAGGAATGCTAAGAATATTACTCTTATGCATTTGCATTTAGTAAGCTAAGCCATGCAGCCACTTGCAACATGATACCACGCTCATCGCTCGATCAGGCTCGATCAGGCGAGATATATAAGACTGGTGGGCCCATTCAGGACTCCTATGTCTGGTAGGATAACTTTAATTCATCCATCCTGTGTCTGTTGCAGGGAGGTGGAGAGAACAATCAACACAATAATGGGTTTCTTTCATGCCTCTTGAAGGACTCAATATTCTCTGTACTGCATTACATGTGAAAGTCGATTTATTACCCATGAACACACTACCTGTATGCTAATTCTATGTAAAAAGGTAGCTCCAGCCCTCATGATGTTGTCCAACATTTCCGCTATAAAACGGGATACAATTATTTTGGAAACATACCAAATTTGAAAAATAATTGAGAATTTGCGCAATTACTAATCATGGAGCACAAAAAAGCCTACAGCACCTGGTATTCCCAGGCAGTCTCCCATCCAGGTACTAACTAGGCCTGACCCTGCTTAGCTTCCGAGATTGGGCGCATTCAGTGTGGTGTGGCCGTAGGCTCTGGGCCTAGTGAGTTTTGTACTTTTAAGCATCTAGTCGGCTAGACCTTGCAGTTTTGAAAGGCAATTGTGAAATGGCTCACTTCCTGAACTTGGAGTACAAAAAAGCCTACAGCACCTGGTATTCCCCGGTGGTCTCCCATCCAGGTACTAACTAGGCCCGACACTGCTTAGCTTCCGAGATCAGACGAGATCGGGCGCAATCAGTGTGGTGTGGCCGTATTCTCTGGGCCTAGTGAGTTTTGTACTTTTAAGCATCTAGTCAGCTAGACCTTGCAGTTTTGAAAGGCAATTGAGAAATGGCTCACTTCCTGAACTTGGAGCACAAAAAAGCCTACAGCACCTGGTATTCCCAGGCGGTCTCCCATCCAGGTACTAACGAGGCCCGACACTGCTTAGCTTCAGAGATCAGACGAGATCAGGCACATTCAGTGTGGTGTGGCCGTAGGCTCTGGGCCTAGAGAGTTTTGTACTTTTAAGCATCTAGTCGGCTAGACCTTGCAGTTTTGAAAGGCAATTGTGAAATAGGCTCACTTCCTGAACTTGGAGCACAAAAAAGCCTACAGCACCTGGTATTCCCAGGCGGTCTCCCATCCAGGTACTAACGAGGCCCTACACTGCTTAGCTTCTGAGATCAGACGCATTCAGTGTGGTGTGGCCGTAGGCTCTGGGCCTTGTGAGTTTTGTACTTTTAAGCATCTAGTCGGCTAGACCTTGCAGTTTTGAAAGGCAATTGTGAAATGGCTCACTTCCTGAACTTGGAGCACAAAAAAGCCTACAGCACCTGGTATTCCCAGGTGGTCTCCCATCCAGGTACTAACGAGGCCCGACACTGCTTAGCTTCCGAGATCAGACGAGTTCGGGCGCATTCAGTGTGGTGTGGCCGTAGGCTCTGGGCCTTGTGAGTTTTGTACTTTTAAGCATCTAGTCGGCTAGACCTTGCAGTTTTGAAAGGCAATTGAGAAATGGCTCACTTCCTGAACTTGGAGTACAAAAAAGCCTACAGCACCTGGTATTCCCAGGCGGTCTCCCATCCAGGTACTAACTAGGCCCGACACTGCTTAGCTTCTGAGATCAGACGAGATCAGGCGCATTCAGTGTGGTGTGGCCGTAGGCTCTGGGCCGAGTGAGTTTTGTACTTTTAAGCATCTAGTCGGCTAGACCTTGCAGTTTTGAAAGGCAATTGTGAAATGGCTCACTTCCTGAACTTGGAGCACAAAAAAGCCTACAGCACCTGGTATTCCCAGGTGGTCTCCCATCCAGGTACTAACTAGGCCCGACACTGCTTAGCTTTTGAGATCAGACGAGATCAGGCGCATTCAGTGTGGTGTGGCCGTAGGCTCTGGGCCTAGTGAGTTTTGTACTTTTAAGCATCTAGTCGGCTAGACCTTGCAGTTTTAAAAGGCAATTGAGAAAGGCCTCACTTCCTGAACTTGGAGCACAAAAAAGCCTACAGCACCTGGTATTCCCAGGCCTTCTCCCATCCAGGTACTAACTAGGCCTGACACTGCTTAACTTCCGAGATCAGACGAGATCGGGTGCATTCAGTGTGGTGTGGCCGTAGGCTCTAGGAATGCTAAGAATATTACTCTTATGCATTTGCATTTAGTAAGCTAAGCCATGCAGCCACTTGCAACATGATACCACGCTCATCGCTCGATCAGGCTCGATCAGGCGAGATATATAAGACTGGTGGGCCCATTCAGGACTCCTATGTCTGGTAGGATAACTTTAATTCATCCATCCTGTGTCTGTTGCAGGGAGGTGGAGAGAACAATCAACACAATAATGGTTTTCTTTCATGCCTCTTGAAGGACTCAATATTCTCTGTACTGCATTACATGTGAAAGTCGATTTATTACCCATGAACACACTACCTGTATGCTAATTCTATGTAAAAAGGTAGCTCCAGCCCTCATGATGTTGTCCAACATTTCCGCTATAAAACGGGATACAATTATTTTGGAAACATACCAAATTTGAAAAATAATTGAGAAGTTGCGCAATTACTAATCATGGAGCACAAAAAAGCCTACAGCACCTGGTATTCCCAGGCAGTCTCCCATCCAGGTACTAACGAGGCCCTACACTGCTTAGCTTCCGAGATCAGACGCATTCAGTGTGGTGTGGCCGTAGGCTCTGGGCCTTGTGAGTTTTGTACTTTTAAGCATCTAGTCGGCTAGACCTTGCAGTTTTGAAAGGCAATTGTGAAATGGCTCACTTCCTGAACTTGGAGCACAAAAAAGCCTACAGCACCTGGTATTCCCAGGCGGTCTCCCATCCAGGTACTAACAAGGCCCGACACTGCTTAGCTTCCGAGATCAGACGAGATCGGGCGCATTCAGTGTGGTGTGGCCGTAGGCTCTGGGCCTTGTGAGTTTTGTACTTTTAAGCATCTAGTCGGCTAGACCTTGCAGTTTTGAAAGGCAATTGAGAAATGGCTCACTTCCTGAACTTGGAGTACAAAAAAGCCTACAGCACCTGGTATTCCCAGGCGGTCTCCCATCCAGGTACTAACTAGGCCCGACACTGCTTAGCTTCTGAGATCAGACGAGATCAGGCGCATTCAGTGTGGTGTGGCCTTAGGCTCTGGGCCTAGTGAGTTTTGTACTTTTAAGCATCTAGTCGGCTAGACCTTGCAGTTTTAAAAGGCAATTGAGAAAGGGCTCACTTCCTGAACTTGGAGCACAAAAAAGCCTACAGCACCTGGTATTCCCAGGCGGTCTCCCATCCAGGTACTAACTAGGCCTGACACTGCTTAACTTCCGAGATCAGACGAGATCGGGTGCATTCAGTGTGGTGTGGCCGTAGGCTCTAGGAATGCTAAGAATATTACTCTTATGCATTTGCATTTAGTAAGCTAAGCCATGCAGCCACTTGCAACATGATACCACGCTCATCGCTCGATCAGGCTCGATCAGGCGAGATATATAAGACTGGTGGGCCCATTCAGGACTCCTATGTCTGGTAGGATAACTTTAATTCATCCATCCTGTGTCTGTTGCAGGGAGGTGGAGAGAACAATCAACACAATAATGGGTTTCTTTCATGCCTCTTGAAGGACTCAATATTCTCTGTACTGCATTACATGTGAAAGTCGATTTATTACCCATGAACACACTACCTGTATGCTAATTCTATGTAAAAAGGTAGCTCCAGCCCTCATGATGTTGTCCAACATTTCCGCTATAAAACGGGATACAATTATTTTGGAAACATACCAAATTTGAAAAATAATTGAGAATTTGCGCAATTACTAATCATGGAGCACAAAAAAGCCTACAGCACCTGGTATTCCCAGGCAGTCTCCCATCCAGGTACTAACTAGGCCCGACCCTGCTTAGCTTCCGAGATCGGGCGCATTCAGTGTGGTGTGGCCGTAGGCTCTGGGCCTAGTGAGTTTTGTACTTTTAAGCATCTAGTCGGCTAGACCTTGCAGTTTTGAAAGGCAATTGTGAAATGGCTCACTTCCTGAACTTGGAGTACAAAAAAGCCTACAGCACCTGGTATTCCCAGGTGGTCTCCCATCCAGGTACTAACTAGGCCCGACACTGCTTAGCTTCCGAGATCAGACGAGATCGGGCGCAATCAGTGTGGTGTGGCCGTAGGCTCTGGGCCTAGTGAGTTTTGTACTTTTAAGCATCTAGTCAGCTAGACCTTGCAGTTTTGAAAGGCAATTGAGAAATGGCTCACTTCCTGAACTTGGAGCACAAAAAAGCCTACAGCACCTGGTATTCCCAGGCGGTCTCCCATCCAGGTACTAACGAGGCCCGACACTGCTTAGCTTCCGAGATCAGACGAGATGGGGCGCATTCAGTGTGGTGTGGCCGCAGGCTCTGGACCTTGTGAGTTTTGTACTTTTAAGCATCTAGTCAGCTAGACCTTGCAGTTTTGAAAGGCAATTGAGAAATGGCTCACTTCCTGAACTTGGAGCACAAAAAAGCCTACAGCACCTGGTATTCCCAGGCGGTCTCCCATCCAGGTACTAACGAGGCCCGACACTGCTTAGCTTCCGAGATCAGACGAGATCAGGCGCATTCAGTGTGGTGTGGCCGTAGGCTCTGGGCCTTGTGAGTTTTGTACTTTTAAGCATCTAGTCGGCTAGACCTTGCAGTTTTAAAAGGCAATTGAGAAAGGGCTCACTTCCTGAACTTGGAGCACAAAAAAGCCTACAGCACCTGGTATTCCCAGGCGGTCTCCCATCCAGGTACTAACTAGGCCTGACACTGCTTAACTTCCAAGATCAGACGAGATCGGGTGCATTCAGTGTGGTGTGGCCGTAGGCTCTAGGAATGCTAAGAATATTACTCTTATGCATTTGCATTTAGTAAGCTAAGCCATGCAGCCACTTGCAACATGATACCACGCTCATCGCTCGATCAGGCTCGATCAGGCGAGATATATAAGACTGGTGGGCCCATTCAGGACTCCTATGTCTGGTAGGATAACTTTAATTCATCCATCCTGTGTCTGTTGCAGGGAGGTGGAGAGAACAATCAACACAATAATGGGTTTCTTTCATGCCTCTTGAAGGACTCAATATTCTCTGTACTGCATTACATGTGAAAGTCGATTTATTACCCATGAACACACTACCTGTATGCTAATTCTATGTAAAAAGGTAGCTCCAGCCCTCATGATGTTGTCCAACATTTCCGCTATAAAACGGGATACAATTATTTTGGAAACATACCAAATTTGAAAAATAATTGAGAAGTTGCGCAATTACTAATCATGGAGCACAAAAAAGCCTACAGCACCTGGTATTCCCAGGCAGTCTCCCATCCAGGTACTAACTAGGCCTGACCCTGCTCAGCTTCCGAGATCGGGCGCATTCAGTGTGGTGTGGCCGTAGGCTCTGGGCCTAGTGAGTTTTGTACTTTTAAGCATCTAGTCGGCTAGACCTTGCAGTTTTGAAAGGGAATTGTGAAATGGCTCACTTCCTGAACTTGGAGCACAAAAAAGCCTACAGCACCTGGTATTCCCAGGCGGTCTCCCATCCAGGTACTAACGAGGCCCGACACTGCTTTGGCGCATTCAGTGTGGTGTGGCCGTAGGCTCTGGGCCTTGTGAGTTTTGTACTTTTAAGCATCTAGTCGGCTAGACCTTGCAGTTTTGAAAGGCAATTGAGAAATGGCTCACTTCCTGAACTTGGAGTACAAAAAAGCCTACAGCACCTGGTATTCCCAGGCGGTCTCCCATCCAGGTACTAACTAGGCCCGACACTGCTTAGCTTCTGAGATCAGACGAGATCAGGCGCATTCAGTGTGGTGTGGCCTTAGGCTCTGGGCCTAGTGAGTTTTGTACTTTTAAGCATCTAGTCGGCTAGACCTTGCAGTTTTAAAAGGCAATTGAGAAAGGGCTCACTTCCTGAACTTGGAGCACAAAAAAGCCTACAGCACCTGGTATTCCCAGGCGGTCTCCCATCCAGGTACTAACTAGGCCTGACACTGCTTAACTTCCGAGATCAGACGAGATCAGGTGCATTCAGTGTGGTGTGGCCGTAGGCTCTAGGAATGCTAAGAATATTACTCTTATGCATTTGCATTTAGTAAGCTAAGCCATGCAGCCACTTGCAACATGATACCACGCTCATCGCTCGATCAGGCTCGATCAGGCGAGATATATAAGACTGGTGGGCCCATTCAGGACTCCTATGTCTGGTAGGATAACTTTAATTCATCCATCCTGTGTCTGTTGCAGGGAGGTGGAGAGAACAATCAACACAATAATGGGTTTCTTTCATGCCTCTTGAAGGACTCAATATTCTCTGTACTGCATTACATGTGAAAGTCGATTTATTACCCATGAACACACTACCTGTATGCTAATTCTATGTAAAAAGGTAGCTCCAGCCCTCATGATGTTGTCCAACATTTCCGCTATAAAACGGGATACAATTATTTTGGAAACATACCAAATTTGAAAAATAATTGAGAATTTGCGCAATTACTAATCATGGAGCACAAAAAAGCCTACAGCACCTGGTATTCCCAGGCAGTCTCCCATCCAGGTACTAACTAGGCCTGACCCTGCTTAGCTTCCGAGATTGGGCGCATTCAGTGTGGTGTGGCCGTAGGCTCTGGGCCTTGTGAGTTTTGTACTTTTAAGCATCTAGTCGGCTAGACCTTGCAGTTTTGAAAGGCAATTGTGAAATGGCTCACTTCCTGAACTTGGAGCACAAAAAAGCCTACAGCACCTGGTATTCCCAGGCGGTCTCCCATCCAGGTACTAACAAGGCCCGACACTGCTTAGCTTCCGAGATCAGACGAGATCGGGCGCATTCAGTGTGGTGTGGCCGTAGGCTCTGGGCCTTGTGAGTTTTGTACTTTTAAGCATCTAGTCGGCTAGACCTTGCAGTTTTGAAAGGCAATTGAGAAATGGCTCACTTCCTGAACTTGGAGTACAAAAAAGCCTACAGCACCTGGTATTCCCAGGCGGTCTCCCATCCAGGTACTAACTAGGCCCGACACTGCTTAGCTTCTGAGATCAGACGAGATCAGGCGCATTCAGTGTGGTGTGGCCTTAGGCTCTGGGCCTAGTGAGTTTTGTACTTTTAAGCATCTAGTCGGCTAGACCTTGCAGTTTTAAAAGGCAATTGAGAAAGGGCTCACTTCCTGAACTTGGAGCACAAAAAAGCCTACAGCACCTGGTATTCCCAGGCGGTCTCCCATCCAGGTACTAACTAGGCCTGACACTGCTTAACTTCCGAGATCAGACGAGATCGGGTGCATTCAGTGTGGTGTGGCCGTAGGCTCTAGGAATGCTAAGAATATTACTCTTATGCATTTGCATTTAGTAAGCTAAGCCATGCAGCCACTTGCAACATGATACCACGCTCATCGCTCGATCAGGCTCGATCAGGCGAGATATATAAGACTGGTGGGCCCATTCAGGACTCCTATGTCTGGTAGGATAACTTTAATTCATCCATCCTGTGTCTGTTGCAGGGAGGTGGAGAGAACAATCAACACAATAATGGGTTTCTTTCATGCCTCTTGAAGGACTCAATATTCTCTGTACTGCATTACATGTGAAAGTCGATTTATTACCCATGAACACACTACCTGTATGCTAATTCTATGTAAAAAGGTAGCTCCAGCCCTCATGATGTTGTCCAACATTTCCGCTATAAAACGGGATACAATTATTTTGGAAACATACCAAATTTGAAAAATAATTGAGAATTTGCGCAATTACTAATCATGGAGCACAAAAAAGCCTACAGCACCTGGTATTCCCAGGCAGTCTCCCATCCAGGTACTAACTAGGCCCGACCCTGCTTAGCTTCCGAGATCGGGCGCATTCAGTGTGGTGTGGCCGTAGGCTCTGGGCCTAGTGAGTTTTGTACTTTTAAGCATCTAGTCGGCTAGACCTTGCAGTTTTGAAAGGCAATTGTGAAATGGCTCACTTCCTGAACTTGGAGTACAAAAAAGCCTACAGCACCTGGTATTCCCAGGTGGTCTCCCATCCAGGTACTAACTAGGCCCGACACTGCTTAGCTTCCGAGATCAGACGAGATCGGGCGCAATCAGTGTGGTGTGGCCGTAGGCTCTGGGCCTAGTGAGTTTTGTACTTTTAAGCATCTAGTCAGCTAGACCTTGCAGTTTTGAAAGGCAATTGAGAAATGGCTCACTTCCTGAACTTGGAGCACAAAAAAGCCTACAGCACC
The DNA here is from genome assembly GCF_040938575.1 of Ambystoma mexicanum. Taxonomy (NCBI): domain Eukaryota; kingdom Metazoa; phylum Chordata; class Amphibia; order Caudata; family Ambystomatidae; genus Ambystoma; species Ambystoma mexicanum. Next base: position 844,128,578 of record NC_090927.1, read on the forward strand.
TGGTATTCCCAGGCGGTCTCCCATCCAGGTACTAACGAGGCCCGACACTGCTTAGCTTCCGAGATCAGACGAGATGGGGCGCATTCAGTGTGGTGTGGCCGCAGGCTCTGGACCTTGTGAGTTTTGTACTTTTAAGCATCTAGTCAGCTAGACCTTGCAGTTTTGAAAGGCAATTGAGAAATGGCTCACTTCCTGAACTTGGAGCACAAAAAAGCCTACAGCACCTGGTATTCCCAGGCGGTCTCCCATCCAGGTACTAACGAGGCCCGACACTGCTTAGCTTCCGAGATCAGACGAGATCAGGCGCATTCAGTGTGGTGTGGCCGTAGGCTCTGGGCCTTGTGAGTTTTGTACTTTTAAGCATCTAGTCGGCTAGACCTTGCAGTTTTAAAAGGCAATTGAGAAAGGGCTCACTTCCTGAACTTGGAGCACAAAAAAGCCTACAGCACCTGGTATTCCCAGGCGGTCTCCCATCCAGGTACTAACTAGGCCTGACACTGCTTAACTTCCAAGATCAGACGAGATCGGGTGCATTCAGTGTGGTGTGGCCGTAGGCTCTAGGAATGCTAAGAATATTACTCTTATGCATTTGCATTTAGTAAGCTAAGCCATGCAGCCACTTGCAACATGATACCACGCTCATCGCTCGATCAGGCTCGATCAGGCGAGATATATAAGACTGGTGGGCCCATTCAGGACTCCTATGTCTGGTAGGATAACTTTAATTCATCCATCCTGTGTCTGTTGCAGGGAGGTGGAGAGAACAATCAACACAATAATGGGTTTCTTTCATGCCTCTTGAAGGACTCAATATTCTCTGTACTGCATTACATGTGAAAGTCGATTTATTACCCATGAACACACTACCTGTATGCTAATTCTATGTAAAAAGGTAGCTCCAGCCCTCATGATGTTGTCCAACATTTCCGCTATAAAACGGGATACAATTATTTTGGAAACATACCAAATTTGAAAAATAATTGAGAAGTTGCGCAATTACTAATCATGGAGCACAAAAAAGCCTACAGCACCTGGTATTCCCAGGCAGTCTCCCATCCAGGTACTAACTAGGCCTGACCCTGCTCAGCTTCCGAGATCGGGCGCATTCAGTGTGGTGTGGCCGTAGGCTCTGGGCCTAGTGAGTTTTGTACTTTTAAGCATCTAGTCGGCTAGACCTTGCAGTTTTGAAAGGGAATTGTGAAATGGCTCACTTCCTGAACTTGGAGCACAAAAAAGCCTACAGCACCTGGTATTCCCAGGCGGTCTCCCATCCAGGTACTAACGAGGCCCGACACTGCTTTGGCGCATTCAGTGTGGTGTGGCCGTAGGCTCTGGGCCTTGTGAGTTTTGTACTTTTAAGCATCTAGTCGGCTAGACCTTGCAGTTTTGAAAGGCAATTGAGAAATGGCTCACTTCCTGAACTTGGAGTACAAAAAAGCCTACAGCACCTGGTATTCCCAGGCGGTCTCCCATCCAGGTACTAACTAGGCCCGACATTGCTTAGCTTCTGAGATCAGACGAGATCAGGCGCATTCAGTGTGGTGTGGCCGTAGGCTCTGGGCCTAGTGAGTTTTGTACTTTTAAGCATCTAGTCGGCTAGACCTTGCAGTTTTGAAAGGCAATTGAGAAAGGGCTCACTTCCTGAACTTGGAGCACAAAAAAGCCTACAGCACCTGGTATTCCCAGGCGGTCTCCCATCCAGGTACTAACTAGGCCTAACACTGCTTAACTTCCGAGATCAGACGAGATCGGGTGCATTCAGTGTGGTGTGGCCGTAGGCTCTAGGAATGCTAAGAATATTACTCTTATGCATTTGCATTTAGTAAGCTAAGCCATGCAGCCACTTGCAACATGATACCACGCTCATCGCTCGATCAGGCTCGATCAGGCGAGATATATAAGACTGGTGGGCCCATTCTGGACTCCTATGTCTGGTAGGATAACTTTAATTCATCCATCCTGTGTCTGTTGCAGGGAGGTGGAGAGAACAATCAACACAGTAATGGTTTTCTTTCATGCCTCTTGAAGGACTCAATATTCTCTGTACTGCATTACATGTGAAAGTCGATTTATTACCCATGAACACACTACCTGTATGCTAATTCTATGTAAAAAGGTAGCTCCAGCCCTCATGATGTTGTCCAACATTTCCGCTATAAAACGGGATACAATTATTTTGGAAACATACCAAATTTGAAAAATAATTGAGAAGTTGCGCAATTACTAATCATGGAGCACAAAAAAGCCTACAGCACCTGGTATTCCCAGGCAGTCTCCCATCCAGGTACTAACTAGGCCCGACCCTGCTTAGCTTCCGAGATCGGGCGCATTCAGTGTGGTGTGGCCGTAGGCTCTGGGACTAGTGAGTTTTGTACTTTTAAGCATCTAGTCGGCTAGACCTTGCAGTTTTGAAAGGCAATTGTGAAATGGCTCACTTCCTGAACTTGGAGCACAAAAAAGCCTACAGCACCTGGTATTCCCAGGTGGTCTCCCATCCAGGTACTAACTAGGCCCGACACTGCTTAGCTTCTGAGATCAGACGAGATCAGGCGCATTCAGTGTGGTGTGGCCGTAGGCTCTGGGCCTAGTGAGTTTTGTACTTTTAAGCATCTAGTCGGCTAGACCTTGCAGTTTTAAAAGGCAATTGAGAAAGGGCTCACTTCCTGAACTTGGAGCACAAAAAAGCCTACAGCACCTGGTATTCCCAGGCGGTCTCCCATCCAGGTACTAACTAGGCCTAACACTGCTTAACTTCCGAGATCAGACGAGATCAGGTGCATTCAGTGTGGTGTGGCCGTAGGCTCTAGGAATGCTAAGAATATTACTCTTATGCATTTGCATTTAGTAAGCTAAGCCATGCAGCCACTTGCAACATGATACCACGCTCATCGCTCGATCAGGCTCGATCAGGCGAGATATATAAGACTGGTGGGCCCATTCAGGACTCCTATGTCTGGTAGGATAACTTTAATTCATCCATCCTGTGTCTGTTGCAGGGAGGTGGAGAGAACAATCAACACAATAATGGTTTTCTTTCATGCCTCTTGAAGGACTCAATATTCTCTGTACTGCATTACATGTGAAAGTCGATTTATTACCCATGAACACACTACCTGTATGCTAATTCTATGTAAAAAGGTAGCTCCAGCCCTCATGATGTTGTCCAACATTTCCGCTATAAAACGGGATACAATTATTTTGGAAACATACCAAATTTGAAAAATAATTGAGAAGTTGCGCAATTACTAATCATGGAGCACAAAAAAGCCTACAGCACCTGGTATTTCCAGGCAGTCTCCCATCCAGGTACTAACTACGCCCGACCCTGCTTAGCTTCCGAGATCGGGCGCATTCAGTGTGGTGTGGCCGTAGGCTCTGGGCCTAGTGAGTTTTGTACTTTTAAGCATCTAGTCGGCTAGACCTTGCAGTTTTGAAAGGCAATTGTGAAATGGCTCACTTCCTGAACTTGGAGCACAAAAAAGCCTACAGCACCTGGTATTCCCAGGTGGTCTCCCATCCAGGTACTAACTAGGCCCAACACTGCTTAGCTTCTGAGATCAGACGAGATCAGGCACATTCAGTGTGGTGTGGCCGTAGGCTCTGAACCTAGTGAGTTTTGTACTTTTAAGCATCTAGTCGGCTAGACCTTGCAGTTTTAAAAGGCAATTGAGAAAGGGCTCACTTCCTGAACTTGGAGCACAAAAAAGCCTACAGCACCTGGTATTCCCAGGCGGTCTCCCATCCAGGTACTAACTAGGCCTGACACTGCTTAACTTCCGAGATCAGATGCATTCAGTGTGGTGTGGCCGTAGGCTCTAGGAATGCTAAGAATATTACTCTTATGCATTTGCATTTAGTAAGCTAAGCCATGCAGCCACTTGCAACATGATACCACGCTCATCGCTCGATCAGGCTCGATCAGGCGAGATATATAAGACTGGTGGGCCCATTCAGGACTCCTATGTCTGGTAGGATAACTTTAATTCATCCATCCTGTGTCTGTTGCAGGGAGGTGGAGAGAACAATCAACACAATAATGGTTTTCTTTCATGCCTCTTGAAGGACTCAATATTCTCTGTACTGCATTACATGTGAACGTCGATTTATTACCCATGAACACACTACCTGTATGCTAATTCTATGTAAAAAGGTAGCTCCAGCCCTCATGATGTTGTCCAACATTTCCGCTATAAAACGGTATACAATTATTTTGGAAACATACCAAATTTGAAAAATAATTGAGAAGTTGCGCAATTACTAATCATGGAGCACAAAAAAGCCTACAGCACCTGGTATTCCCAGGCAGTCTCCCATCCAGGTACTAACTAGGCCCGACCCTGCTTAGCTTCCGAGATCGGGCGCATTCAGTGTGGTGTGGCCGTAGGCTCTGGGCCTAGTGAGTTTTGTACTTTTAAGCATCTAGTCGGCTAGACCTTGCAGTTTTGAAAGGCAATTGTGAAATGGCTCACTTCCTGAACTTGGAGTACAAAAACGCCTACAGCACCTGGTATTCCCAGGCGGTCTCCCATCCAGGTACTAACGAGGCCCGACACTGCTTAGCTTCCAAGATCAGACGCATTCAGTGTGGTGTGGCCGTAGGCTCTGGGCCTTGTGAGTTTTGTACTTTTAAGCATCTAGTCGGCTAGACCTTGCAGTTTTGAAAGGCAATTGTGAAATGGCTCACTTCCTGAACTTGGAGCACAAAAAAGCCTACAGCACCTGGTATTCCCAGGTGGTCTCCCATCCAGGTACTAACTAGGCCCGACACTGCTTAGCTTCCGAGATCAGACGAGATCGGGCGCAATCAGTGTGGTGTGGCCGTAGGCTCTGGGCCTAGTGAGTTTTGTACTTTTAAGCATCTAGTCAGCTAGACCTTGCAGTTTTGAAAGGCAATTGAGAAATGGCTCACTTCCTGAACTTGGAGCACAAAAAAGCCTACAGCACCTGGTATTCCCAGGCAGTCTCCCATCCAGGTACTAACGAGGCCTGACACTGCTTAGCTTCCGAGATCAGACGAGATCGGGCGCATTCAGTGTGGTGTGGCCGTAAGCTCTGGGCCTTGTGAGTTTTGTACTTTTAAGCATCTAGTCGGCTAGACCTTGCAGTTTTGAAAGGCAATTGAGAAATGGCTCACTTCCTGAACTTGGAGTACAAAAAAGCCTACAGCACCTGGTATTCCCAGGTGGTCTCCCATCCAGGTATTAACTAGGCCCAACACTGCTTAGCTTCTGAGATCAGACGAGATCAGGCGCATTCAGTGTGGTGTGGCCGTAGGCTCTGGGCCTAGTGAGTTTTGTACTTTTAAGCATCTAGTCGGCTAGACCTTGCAGTTTTGAAAGGCAATTGTGAAATGGCTCACTTCCTGAACTTGGAGCACAAAAAAGCCTACAGCACCTGGTATTCCCAGGCGGTCTCCCATCCAGGTACTAACGAGGCCCGACACTGCTTAGCTTCCGAGATCAGACGAGATCGGGCGCATTCAGTGTGGTGTGGCCGTAGGCTCTGGGCCTTGTGAGTTTTGTACTTTTAAGCATCTAGTCGGCTAGACCTTGCAGTTTTGAAAGGCAATTGAGAAATGGCTCACTTCCTGAACTTGGAGTACAAAAAAGCCTACAGCACCTGGTATTCCCAGGCGGTCTCCCATCCAGGTACTAACTAGGCCCAACACTGCTTAGCTTCTGAGATCAGACGAGATCAGGCGCATTCAGTGTGGTGTGGCCGTAGGCTCTGGGCCTAGTGAGTTTTGTACTTTTAAGCATCTAGTCGGCTAGACCTTGCAGTTTTGAAAGGCAATTGAGAAAGGGCTCACTTCCTGAACTTGGAGCACAAAAAAGCCTACAGCACCTGGTATTCCCAGGCGGTCTCCCATCCAGGTACTAACTAGGCCTGACACTGCTTAACTTCCGAGATCAGACGAGATCGGGTGCATTCAGTGTGGTGTGGCCATAGGCTCTAGGAATGCTAAGAATATTACTCTTATGCATTTGCATTTAGTAAGCTAAGCCATGCAACCACTTGCAACATGATACCACGCTCATCGCTCGATCAGGCTCGATCAGGCGAGATATATAAGACTGGTGGGCCCATTCAGGACTCCTATGTCTGGTAGGATAACTTTAATTCATCCATCCTGTGTCTGTTGCAGGGAGGTGGAGAGAACAATCAACACAATAATGGTTTTCTTTCATGCCTCTTGAAGGACTCAATATTCTTTGTACTGCATTACATGTGAAAGTCGATTTATTACCCATGAACACACTACCTGTATGCTAATTCTATGTAAAAAGGTAGCTCCAGCCCTCATGATGTTGTCCAACATTTCCGCTATAAAACGGTATACAATTATTTTGGAAACATACCAAATTTGAAAAATAATTGAGAAGTTGCGCAATTACTAATCATGGAGCACAAAAAAGCCTACAGCACCTGGTATTCCCAGGCAGTCTCCCATCCAGGTACTAACGAGGCCCTACACTGCTTAGCTTCCGAGATCAGATGCATTCAGTGTGGTGTGGCCGTAGGCTCTGGGCCTTGTGAGTTTTGTACTTTTAAGCATCTAGTCGGCTAGACCTTGCAGTTTTGAGAGGAAATTGTGAAATGGCTCACTTCCTGAACTTGGAGCACAAAAAAGCCTACAGCACCTGGTATTCCCAGGCGGTCTCCCATCCAGGTACTAACGAGGCCCGACACTGCTTAGCTTCCGAGATCAGACGAGATTGGGCGCATTCAGTGTGGTGTGGCCGTAGGCTCTGGGCCTTGTGAGTTTTGTACTTTTAAGCATCTAGTCGGCTAGACCTTGCAGTTTTGAAAGGCAATTGAGAAATAGCTCACTTCCTGAACTTGGAGTACAAAAAAGCCTACAGCACCAGGTATTCCCAGGCGGTCTCCCATCCAGGTACTAACTAGGCCCGACACAGACGAGATCAGGTGCATTCAGTGTGGTGTGGCCGTAGGCTCTGGGCCTAGTGAGTTTTGTACTTTTAAGCATCTAGTCGGCTAGACCTTGCAGTTTTGAAAGGCAATTGAGAAATGGCTCACTTCCTGAACTTGGAGTACAAAAAAGCCTACAGCACCTGGTATTCCCAGGCGGTCTCCCATCCAGGTACTAACTAGGCCCGACACTGCTTAGCTTCTGAGATCAGACGAGATCAGGCGCATTCAGTGTGATGTGGCCGTAGGCTCTGGGCCTAGTGAGTTTTGTACTTTTAAGCATCTAGTCGGCTAGACCTTGCAGTTTTAAAAGGCAATTGAGAAAGGGCTCACTTCCTGAACTTGGAGCACAAAAAAACCTACAGCACCTGGTATTCCCAGGCGGTCTCCCATCCAGGTACTAACTAGGCCTGACACTGCTTAACTTCCGAGATCAGACGAGATCGGGTGCATTCAGTGTGGTGTGGCCGTAGGCTCTAGGAATGCTAAGAATATTACTCTTATGCATTTGCATTTAGTAAGCTAAGCCATGCAGCCACTTGCAACATGATACCACGCTCATCGCTCGATCAGGCTCGATCAGGCGAGATATATAAGACTGGTGGGCCCATTCAGGACTCCTATGTCTGGTAGGATAACTTTAATTCATCCATCCTGTGTCTGTTGCAGGGAGGTGGAGAGAACAATCAACACAGTAATGGTTTTCTTTCATGCCTCTTGAAGGACTCAATATTCTCTGTACTGCATTACATGTGAAAGTCGATTTATTACCCATGAACACACTACCTGTATGCTAATTCTATGTAAAAAGGTAGCTCCAGTCCTCATGATGTTGTCCAACATTTCCGCTATAAAACGGGATACAATTATTTTGGAAACATACCAAATTTGAAAAATAATTGAGAAGTTGCGCAATTACTAATCATGGAGCACAAAATAGCCTACAGCACCTGGTATTCCCAGGCAGTCTCCCATCCAGGTACTAACTAGGCCCGACCCTGCTTAGCTTCCGAGATCGGGCGCATTCAGTGTGGTGTGGCTGTAGGCTCTGGGACTAGTGAGTTTTGTACTTTTAAGCATCTAGTCGGCTAGACCTTGCAGTTTTGAAAGGCAATTGTGAAATGGCTCACTTCCTGAACTTGGAGCACAAAAAAGCTTACAGCACCTGGTATTCCCAGGTGGTCTCCCATCCAGGTACTAACTAGGCCCGACACTGCTTAGCTTCTGAGATCAGACGAGATCAGGCGCATTCAGTGTGGTGTGGCCGTAGGCTCTGGGCCTAGTGAGTTTTGTACTTTTAAGCATCTAGTCGGCTAGACCTTGCAGTTTTAAAAGGCAATTGAGAAAGGGCTCACTTCCTGAACTTGGAGCACAAAAAAGCCTACAGCACCTGGTATTCCCAGGCGGTCTCCCATCCAGGTACTAACTAGGCCTGACACTGCTTAACTTCCGAGATCAGACGAGATCGGGTGCATTCAGTGTGGTGTGGCCGTAGGCTCTAGGAATGCTAAGAATATTACTCTTATGCATTTGCATTTAGTAAGCTAAGCCATGCAGCCACTTGCAACATGATACCACGCTCATCGCTCGATCAGGCTCGATCAGGCGAGATATATAAGACTGGTGGGCCCATTCAGGACTCCTATGTCTGGTAGGATAACTTTAATTCATCCATCCTGTGTCTGTTGCAGGGAGGTGGCGAGAACAATCAACACAATAATGGTTTTCTTTCATGCCTCTTGAAGGACTCAATATTCTCTGTACTGCATTACATGTGAAAGTCGATTTATTACCCATGAACACACTACCTGTATGCTAATTCTATGTAAAAAGGTAGCTCCAGCCCTCATGATGTTGTCCAACATTTCCGCTATAAAACGGGATACAATTATTTTGGAAACATACCAAATTTGAAAAATAATTGAGAAGTTGCGCAATTACTAATCATGGAGCACAAAAAAGCCTACAGCACCTGGTATTCCCAGGCAGTCTCCCATCCAGGTACTAACGAGGCCCTACACTGCTTAGCTTCCGAGATCAGACGCATTCAGTGTGGTGTGGCCGTAGGCTCTGGGCCTTGTGAGTTTTGTACTTTTAAGCATCTAGTCGGCTAGACCTTGCAGTTTTGAAAGGCAATTGTGAAATGGCTCACTTCCTGAACTTGGAGCACAAAAAAGCCTACAGCACCTGTTATTCCCAGGTGGTCTCCCATCCAGGTACTAACTAGGCCCGACACTGCTTAGCTTCCGAGATCAGACGAGATCGGGCGCATTCAGTGTGGTGTGGCCGTAGGCTCTGGGCCTAGTGAGTTTTGTACTTTTAAGCATCTAGTCGGCTAGACCTTGCAGTTTTGAAAGGCAATTGTGAAATGGCTCACTTCCTGAACTTGGAGCACAAAAAAGCCTACAGCACCTGGTATTCCCAGGTGGTCTCCCATCCAGGTACTAACTAGGCCCGACACTGCTTAGCTTCTGAGATCAGACGAGATCAGGCGCATTCAGTGTGGTGTGGCCGTAGGCTCTGGGCCTAGTGAGTTTTGTACTTTTAAGCATCTAGTCGGCTAGACCTTGCAGTTTTAAAAGGCAATTGAGAAAGGGCTCACTTCCTGAACTTGGAGCACAAAAAAGCCTACAGCACCTGGTATTCCCAGGCGGTCTCCCATCCAGGTACTAACTAGGCCTGACACTGCTTAACTTCCGAGATCAGACGAGATCGGGTGCATTCAGTGTGGTGTGGCCGTAGGCTCTAGGAATGCTAAGAATATTACTCTTATGCATTTGCATTTAGTAAGCTAAGCCATGCAGCCACTTGCAACATGATACCACGCTCATCGCTCGATCAGGCTCGATCAGGCGAGATATATAAGACTGGTGGGCCCATTCAGGACTCCTATGTCTGGTAGGATAACTTTAATTCATCCATCCTGTGTCTGTTGCAGGGAGGTGGAGAGAACAATCAACACAATAATGGTTTTCTTTCATGCCTCTTGAAGGACTCAATATTCTCTGTACTGCATTACATGTGAAAGTCGATTTATTACCCATGAACACACTACCTGTATGCTAATTCTATGTAAAAAGGTAGCTCCAGCCCTCATGATGTTGTCCAACATTTCCGCTATAAAACGGGATACAATTATTTTGGAAACATACCAAATTTGAAAAATAATTGAGAAGTTGCGCAATTACTAATCATGGAGCACAAAAAAGCCTACAGCACCTGGTATTCCCAGGCAGTCTCCCATCCAGGTACTAACGAGGCCCTACACTGCTTAGCTTCCGAGATCAGACGCATTCAGTGTGGTGTGGCCGTAGGCTCTGGGCCTTGTGAGTTTTGTACTTTTAAGCATCTAGTCGGCTAGACCTTGCAGTTTTGAAAGGCAATTGTGAAATGGCTCACTTCCTGAACTTGGAGCACAAAAATGCCTACAGCACCTGGTATTCCCAGGCGGTCTCCCATCCAGGTACTAACAAGGCCCGACACTGCTTAGCTTCCGAGATCAGACGAGATCTGGCGCATTCAGTGTGGTGTGGCCGTAGGCTCTGGGCCTTGTGAGTTTTGTACTTTTAAGCATCTAGTCGGCTAGACCTTGCAGTTTTGAAAGGCAATTGAGAAATGGCTCACTTCCTGAACTTGGAGTACAAAAAAGCCTACAGCACCTGGTATTCCCAGGCGGTCTCCCATCCAGGTACTAACTAGGCCCGACACTGCTTAGCTTCTGAGATCAGACGAGATCAGGCGCATTCAGTGTGGTGTGGCCTTAGGCTCTGGGCCTAGTGAGTTTTGTACTTTTAAGCATCTAGTCGGCTAGACCTTGCAGTTTTAAAAGGCAATTGAGAAAGGGCTCACTTCCTGAACTTGGAGCACAAAAAAGCCTACAGCACCTGGTATTCCCAGGCGGTCTCCCATCCAGGTACTAACTAGGCCTGACACTGCTTAACTTCCAAGATCAGACGAGATCGGGTGCATTCAGTGTGGTGTGGCCGTAGGCTCTAGGAATGCTAAGAATATTACTCTTATGCATTTGCATTTAGTAAGCTAAGCCATGCAGCCACTTGCAACATGATACCACGCTCATCGCTCGATCAGGCTCGATCAGGCGAGATATATAAGACTGGTGGGCCCATTCAGGACTCCTATGTCTGGTAGGATAACTTTAATTCATCCATCCTGTGTCTGTTGCAGGGAGGTGGAGAGAACAATCAACACAATAATGGGTTTCTTTCATGCCTCTTGAAGGACTCAATATTCTCTGTACTGCATTACATGTGAAAGTCGATTTATTACCCATGAACACACTACCTGTATGCTAATTCTATGTAAAAAGGTAGCTCCAGCCCTCATGATGTTGTCCAACATTTCCGCTATAAAACGGGATACAATTATTTTGGAAACATACCAAATTTGAAAAATAATTGAGAAGTTGCGCAATTACTAATCATGGAGCACAAAAAAGCCTACAGCACCTGGTATTCCCAGGCAGTCTCCCATCCAGGTACTAACTAGGCCCGACCCTGCTTAGCTTCCGAGATCGGGCGCATTCAGTGTGGTGTGGCCGTAGGCTCTGGGCCTAGTGAGTTTGTACTTTTAAGCATCTAGTCGGCTAGACCTTGCAGTTTTGAAAGGCAATTGTGAAATGGCTCACTTCCTGAACTTGGAGCACAAAAAAGCCTACAGCACCTGGTATTCCCAGGTGGTCTCCCATCCAGGTACTAACTAGGCCCGACACTGCTTAGCTTCCGAGATCAGACGAGATCGGGCGCATTCAGTGTGGTGTGGCCGTAGGCTCTGGGCCTAGTGAGTTTTGTACTTTTAAGCATCTAGTCGGCTAGACCTTGCAGTTTTGAAAGGCAATTGTGAAATGGCTCACTTCCTGAACTTGGAGCACAAAAAAGCCTACAGCACCTGGTATTCCCAGGTGGTCTCCCATCCAGGTACTAACTAGGCCCGACACTGCTTTGCTTCTGAGATCAGACGAGATCAGGCGCATTCAGTGTGGTGTGGCTGTAGGCTCTGGGCCTAGTGAGTTTTGTACTTTTAAGCATCTAGTCGGCTAGACCTTGCAGTTTTAAAAGGCAATTGAGAAAGGGCTCACTTCCTGAACTTGGAGCACAAAAAAGCCTACAGCACCTGGTATTCCCAGGCGGTCTCCCATCCAGGTACTAACTAGGCCTGACACTGCTTAACTTCCGAGATCAGACGAGATCGGGTGCATTCAGTGTGGTGTGGCCGTAGGCTCTAGGAATGCTAAGAATATTACTCTTATGCATTTGCATTTAGTAAGCTAAGCCATGCAGCCACTTGCAACATGATACCACGCTCATCGCTCGATCAGGCTCGATCAGGCGAGATATATAAGACTGGTGGGCCCATTCAGGACTCCTATGTCTGGTAGGATAACTTTAATTCATCCATCCTGTGTCTGTTGCAGGGAGGTGGCGAGAACAATCAACACAATAATGGTTTTCTTTCATGCCTCTTGAAGGACTCAATATTCTCTGTACTGCATTACATGTGAAAGTCGATTTATTACCCATGAACACACTACCTGTATGCTAATTCTATGTAAAAAGGTAGCTCCAGCCCTCATGATGTTGTCCAACATTTCCGCTATAAAACGGGATACAATTATTTTGGAAACATACCAAATTTGAAAAATTATTGAGAAGTTGCGCAATTACTAATCATGGAGCACAAAGAAGCCTACAGCACCTGGTATTCCCAGGCAGTCTCCCATCCAGGTACTAACGAGGCCCTACACTGCTTAGCTTCCGAGATCAGACGCATTCAGTGTGGTGTGGCCGTAGGCTCTGGGCCTTGTGAGTTTTGTACTTTTAAGCATCTAGTCGGCTAGACCTTGCAGTTTTGAAAGGCAATTGTGAAATGGCTCACTTCCTGAACTTGGAGCACAAAAAAGCCTACAGCACCTGGTATTCCCAGGCGGTCTCCCATCCAGGTACTAACAAGGCCCGACACTGCTTAGCTTCCGAGATCAGACGAGATCGGGCGCATTCAGTGTGGTGTGGCCGTAGGCTCTGGGCCTTGTGAGTTTTGTACTTTTAAGCATCTAGTCGGCTAGACCTTGCAGTTTTGAAAGGCAATTGAGAAATGGCTCACTTCCTGAACTTGGAGTACAAAAAAGCCTACAGCACCTGGTATTCCCAGGCGGTCTCCCATCCAGGTACTAACTAGGCCCGACACTGCTTAGCTTCTGAGATCAGACGATCAGGCGCATTCAGTGTGGTGTGGCCTTAGGCTCTGGGCCTAGTGAGTTTTGTACTTTTAAGCATCTAGTCGGCTAGACCTTGCAGTTTTAAAAGGCAGTTGAGAAAGGGCTCACTTCCTGAACTTGGAGTACAAAAAAGCCTACAGCACCTGGTATTCCCAGGCGGTCTCCCATCCAGGTACTAACTAGGCCTGACACTGCTTAACTTCCGAGATCAGACGAGATCGGGTGCATTCAGTGTGGTGTGGCCGTAGGCTCTAGGAATGCTAAGAATATTACTCTTATGCATTTGCATTTAGTAAGCTAAGCCATGCAGCCACTTGCAACATGATACCACGCTCATCGCTCGATCAGGCTCGATCAGGCGAGATATATAAGACTGGTGGGCCCATTCAGGACTCCTATGTCTGGTAGGATAACTTTAATTCATCCATCCTGTGTCTGTTGCAGGGAGGTGGAGAGAACAATCAACACAATAATGGGTTTCTTTCATGCCTCTTGAAGGACTCAATATTCTCTGTACTGCATTACATGTGAAAGTCGATTTATTACCCATGAACACACTACCTGTATGCTAATTCTATGTAAAAAGGTAGCTCCAGCCCTCATGATGTTGTCCAACATTTCCGCTATAAAACGGGATACAATTATTTTGGAAACATACCAAATTTGAAAAATAATTGAGAAGTTGCGCAATTACTAATCATGGAGCACAAAAAAGCCTACAGCACCTGGTATTCCCAGGCAGTCTCCCATCCAGGTACTAACTAGGCCCAACCCTGCTTAGCTTCCGAGATCGGGCGCATTCAGTGTGGTGTGGCCGTAGGCTCTGGGCCTAGTGAGTTTTGTACTTTTAAGCATCTAGTCGGCTAGACCTTGCAGTTTTGAAAGGCAATTGTGAAATGGCTCACTTCCTGAACTTGGAGTACAAAAAAGCCTACAGCACCTGGTATTCCCAGGTGGTCTCCCATCCAGGTACTAACTAGGCCCGACACTGCTTAGCTTCCGAGATCAGACGAGATCGGGCGCAATCAGTGTGGTGTGGCCGTAGGCTCTGGGCCTAGTGAGTTTTGTACTTTTAAGCATCTAGTCAGCTAGACCTTGCAGTTTTGAAAGGCAATTGAGAAATGGCTCACTTCCTGAACTTGGAGCACAAAAAAGCCTACAGCACCTGGTATTCCCAGGCGGTCTCCCATCCAGGTACTAACGAGGCCCGACACTGCTTAGCTTCCGAGATCAGACGAGATCAGGCGCATTCAGTGTGGTGTGGCCGTAGGCTCTGGGCCTTGTGAGTTTTGTACTTTTAAGCATCTAGTCGGCTAGACCTTGCAGTTTTAAAAGGCAATTGAGAAAGGGCTCACTTCCTGAACTTGGAGCACAAAAAAGCCTACAGCACCTGGTATTCCCAGGCAGTCTCCCATCCAGGTACTAACTAGGCCTGACACTGCTTAACTTCCAAGATCAGACGCATTCAGTGTGGTGTGGCCGTAGGCTCTAGGAATGCTAAGAAAATTACTCTTATGCATTTGCATTTAGTAAGCTAAGCCATGCAGCCACTTGCAACATGATACCACGCTCATCGCTCGATCAGGCTCGATCAGGCGAGATATGTAAGACTGGTGGGCCCATTCAGGACTCCTATGTCTGGTAGGATAACTTTAATTCATCCATCCTGTGTCTGTTGCAGGGAGGTGGAGAGAACAATCAACACAATAATGGGTTTCTTTCATGCCTCTTGAAGGACTCAATATTCTCTGTACTGCATTACATGTGAAAGTCGATTTATTACCCATGAACACACTACCTGTATGCTAATTCTATGTAAAAAGGTAGCTCCAGCCCTCATGATGTTGTCCAACATTTCCGCTATAAAACGGGATACAATTATTTTGGAAACATACCAAATTTGAAAAATAATTGAGAAGTTGCGCAATTACTAATCATGGAGCACAAAAAAGCCTACAGCACCTGGTATTCCCAGGCAGTCTCCCATCCAGGTACTAACTAGGCCTGACCCTGCTCTGCTTCCGAGATCGGGCGCATTCAGTGTGGTGTGGCCGTAGGCTCTGGGCCTAGTGAGTTTTGTACTTTTAAGCATCTAGTCGGCTAGACCTTGCAGTTTTGAAAGGGAATTGTGAAATGGCTCACTTCCTGAACTTGGAGCACAAAAAAGCCTACAGCACCTTGTATTCCCAGGCGGTCTCCCATCCAGGTACTAACGAGGCCCGACACTGCTTAGCTTCCGAGATCAGACGAGATCGGGCGCATTCAGTGTGGTGTGGCCGTAGGCTCTGGGCCTTGTGAGTTTTGTACTTTTAAGCATCTAGTCGGCTAGACCTTGCAGTTTTGAAAGGCAATTGAGAAATGGCTCACTTCCTGAACTTGGAGTACAAAAAAGCCTACAGCACCTGGTATTCCCAGGCGGTCTCCCATCCAGGTACTAACTAGGCCCGACACTGCTTAGCTTCTGAGATCAGACGAGATCAGGCGCATTCAGTGTGGTGTGGCCATAGGCTCTGGGCCTAGTGAGTTTTGTACTTTTAAGCATCTAGTCGGCTAGACCTTGCAGTTTTGAAAGGCAATTGAGAAATGGCTCACTTCCTGAACTTGGAGTACAAAAAAGCCTACAGCACCTGGTATTCCCAGGCGGTCTCCCATCCAGGTATTAACTAGGCCCGACACTGCTTAGCTTCTGAGATCAGACGAGATCAGGCGCATTCAGTGTGGTGTGGCCGTAGGCTCTGGGCCTAGTGAGTTTTGTACTTTTAAGCATCTAGTCGGCTAGACCTTGCAGTTTTAAAAGGCAATTGAGAAAGGGCTCACTTCCTGAACTTGGAGCACAAAAAAGCCTACAGCACCTGGTATTCCCAGGCGGTCTCCCATCCAGGTACTAACTAGGCCTGACACTGCTTAACTTCCGAGATCAGACGAGATCGGGTGCAATCAGTGTGGTGTGGCCGTAGGCTCTAGGAATGCTACGAATATTACTCTTATGCATTTGCATTTAGTAAGCTAAGCCATGCAGCCACTTGCAACATGATACCACGCTCATCGCTCGATCAGGCTCGATCAGGCGAGATATATAAGACTGGTGGGCCCATTCAGGACTCCTATGTCTGGTAGGATAACTTTAATTCATCCATCCTGTGTCTGTTGCAGGGAGGTGGAGAGAACAATCAACACAATAATGGGTTTCTTTCATGCCTCTTGAAGGACTCAATATTCTCTGTACTGCATTACATGTGAAAGTCGATTTATTACCCATGAACACACTACCTGTATGCTAATTCTATGTAAAAAGGTAGCTCCAGCCCTCATGATGTTGTCCAACATTTCCGCTATAAAACGGGATACAATTATTTTGGAAACATACCAAATTTGAAAAATAATTGAGAAGTTGTGCAATTACTAATCATGGAGCACAAAAAAGCCTACAGCACCTGGTATTCCCAGGCAGTCTCCCATCCACGTACTAACTAGGCCCGACCCTGCTTAGCTTCCGAGATCGGGCGCATTCAGTGTGGTGTGGCCGTAGGCTCTGGGCCTAGTGAGTTTTGTACTTTTAAGCATCTAGTCGGCTAGACCTTGCAGTTTTGAAAGGAAATTGTGAAATGGCTCACTTCCTGAACTTGGAGCACAAAAAAGCCTACAGCACCTGGTATTCCCAGGTGGTCTCCCATCCAGGTACTAACTAGGCCCGACACTGCTTAGCTTCCGAGATCAGACGAGATCGGGCGCAATCAGTGTGGTGTGTCCGTAGTCTCTGGGCCTAGTGAGTTTTGTACTTTTAAGCATCTAGTCAGCTAGACCTTGCAGTTTTGAAAGGCAATTGAGAAATGGCTCACTTCCTGAACTTGGAGCACAAAAAAGCCTACAGCACCTGGTATTCCCAGGCGGTCTCCCATCCAGGTACTAACAAGGCCCGACACTGCTTAGCTTCCGAGATCAGACGAGATCAGGCACATTCAGTGTGGTGTGGCCGTAGGCTCTGGGCCTAGTGAGTTTTGTACTTTTAAGCATCTAGTCGGCTAGACCTTGCAGTTTTAAAAGGCAATTGAGAAAGGGCTCACTTCCTGAACTTGGAGCACAAAAAAGCCTACAGCACCTGGTATTCCCAGGCGGTCTCCCATCCAGGTACTAACTAGGCCTGACACTGCTTAACTTCCAAGATCAGACGAGATCGGGTGCATTCAGTGTGGTGTGGCCGTAGGCTCTAGGAATGCTAAGAATATTACTCTTATGCATTTGCATTTAGTAAGCTAAGCCATGCAGCCACTTGCAACATGATACCACGCTCATCGCTCGATCAGGCGAGATATATAAGACTGGTGGGCCCATTCAGGACTCCTATGTCTGGTAGGATAACTTTAATTCATCCATCCTGTGTCTGTTGCAGGGAGGTGGAGAGAACAATCAACACAATAATGGGTTTCTTTCATGCCTCTTGAAGGACTCAATATTCTCTGTACTGCATTACATGTGAAAGTCGATTTATTACCCATGAACACACTACCTGTATGCTAATTCTATGTAAAAAGGTAGCTCCAGCCCTCATGATGTTGTCCAACATTTCCGCTATAAAACGGGATACAATTATTTTGGAAACATACCAAATTTGAAAAATAATTGAGAAGTTGTGCAATTACTAATCATGGAGCACAAAAAAGCCTACATCACCTGGTATTCCCAGGCAGTCTCCCATCCACGTACTAACTAGGCCCGACCCTGCTTAGCTTCCGAGATCGGGCGCATTCAGTGTGGTGTGGCCGTAGGCTCTGGGCCTAGAGAGTTTTGTACTTTTTTTTTTAAATTCAAAGTTTATTGAGTTTATACAAGTTGAACATTCACTTACATTGAGATGAAGAAATTTCAGTGTATAAGTAGAAAGAGCACAAGAGAGAAGTATCATCAACATAAATCCTGTACAGTATTTCCTGAAAAGTGAACAGTATAGTGAACAAGAACAACAACGCCCAGTCGCACCCCTCCCCCTCCCCCCTCCCCCCCCTTCTCTAATATCTCCAAATAAATGGTTGGGAAACCTCCTTGCACAGCGAGACAACACCAGAGAACTTCGAATATGAGTATGATGACCGACCATTACACATAACGCAACTCAGAGAGCCGCCACAACAAAAATCTTCATTTGTTACTATTATTGGCACAAATCACAACAATGTATTGCACACTTTGTCTTTACGGGGCATGCTTGGCTCTAAACTCAGACCAGGCACTTTCAACATTAGTACGATCTCCGCGTAACGTGGCGGTCAGGCAGTCCATTCTGTAGAGATTCTGTGCCACCCCAAGCCATTCGGTTTTACTAGGGAGCTTGGGCCGCTTCCAAACCATGGTGAGGCAAGCTCGCGCAGCCATCAGGAGGCCCTGTACCATCCTAGGCGCTTTTACAACGTCGTCTCCTGTTTCGATCAGACCGAAGAGGACAAACATTGGTTGCTTCACCCTCTCTTCATCATCCAGGTCCCTGATCCAGCTAAGAACCTCCGACCAGTAAGTCTGGACCATGGTACACCCCCACCACATATGCCAGTAGCCAGCCCGCTCCCCACAACCCCTCCAACAGTATGGACTAACACCTTGGTACATTTTGGCGAGCCTGATCGGGTCATACTGCCATCTATACAAAAGTTTTATAGCATGCAATTTGTATTGGCAGGATATTGAGGACTTCGCAGTGCGTCTGCAGATGTGTAGCCACAGCTTTTCGGAGATCTGTCTGCCCATATCCGCCTCCCATCCGCCCTTGAGCACCAAAGAAGGGGAGATGTCAGTCTCGATCATGGCCGAATACATAGCACTGATCAGACCACTGGAGCCTGTACATCGATCAAGGATCGCCTCAAAAGGGGTAAGGTCCCTCTGCAGCTGGTCTTTCCATACAGGCCTTGTCATCACCCCTTTGAGTCTCAGATAGAGGAAGACCGAGAGTGCTCCTATGCCAAGCGCTTCCTGGAGCTCTTGTATAGTTACGAAGGTTCCCCCACGCCATAATTGGCCTGCTCTTTCCAGCCCCGCCTGGTACCATGTTTCGTAGCTTCCCGGTTCCGGTATGGCGTCACGGATCCCTGGAGACCAAAGGTGACCCAGGGGGGATGGCCACGTCGTGACTCCAACCATTTTCTTGCCTGGTCTCCAAATAGCCCATAATGTACCTAGGATAGGGTGAGATCTAACACTTTCACGTAACTGGGATCTGGGGACCCATAACCATTCAGGCACAATAAAGGGACGAAGGTGGTAATTATCTAAGGCTATCCACTGGGGTTCCGAGCGTTGCCTAAAGTGTGGGACAAGGACTCTAAGTTGCGCCGCCCTGTAGTATGTTTCCATGTCCGGGAGGCCTACTCCCGCGTTGTCTTTGCGGAGCTGGAGTAAGGGTCTTGGGATTCTGGGTCTTTGGCCCTGCCACAAGAAGGACAAAAACATTTTTCGCACATCTACGAAATATTCCGGGGGCAACCTAACGGGGAGCATCTGGAACAAATATAATATCTTGGGGAGAAAGACCATCTTTATGGCATTTAAACGACCCATCCAGGAGATTGTGAGTTTAGACCACCGTTGGCTATCTTTCTGTAAGGCAAGTAGCAGTGGGGGGAAGTTAGCACCATATAGGGAATCGAAGTCACGGGTAACATTAACGCCCAAGTAACGGAGGGTAGTGAGGCTGACTTGGACTCCCAACGGGGCAAAGCGTGCGATCTCAGAATCTCTACTCTTATCAATCGGGAGGAGGACTGATTTCTCCGTATTGATTTTTAGGCCGGCCAGCGCGCCGTATTCCTCAATTATTTCAAGCGCAGCTGGGATTGAGGCCAAGGGGTCGGTCAAATGAAGCAAGATGTCATCCGCATATAGCCCCAGTTTGTACTCTCTTTCTCCCACCGTGATGCCCTTGACTCTACCGTCATTTCTTAGTTTCTGCGCCAGCGGTTCAAGGGACATGACGAACAATATCGCCGACAGTGGACAGCCTTGTCTCGTACCTCTTTCAAGGGGGAACCAACGTGAGTATCCCCCATTCACCGCCACCGATGTCGTAGGGGAGGCATACAATGCTCTAATGGCACGGCAGAGTCTGGATCCCAACCCATATGAGACCAATACTCTTTCTAGAAAGTCCCAGGACACCCTATCAAAAGCTTTCTCAGCATCAAGTGATAAGAGCAATGGGTCCCCCTCCATTCCCTGTGCCTCGTATAATAAGTGGAGTGTTTTTCGCATGGTATCTGCGCCCTGCCTGCCTAGAACAAAGCCAACCTGGTCAGAGTGCACCAGTCTAGGGAGATATGTTTCGAGCCGAGCCGCGATGACCCTAGCATACACCTTGGCGTCGATGTTAAGAAGTGAGATGGGCCGATAAGAGCTACAGTGTTTAGGGTCTCGGCCTTCCTTGGGAATTACAGCCAATAGGGCCCGAGAAAAGGACGGAGGGGCCTGCCCAGTGTCAAGAATGTGATTAAACAAGGATGCTAGGAAGGGTGCAAGGAGGGTGGAGAATGCTTTATAGAAACCCGGTGTAAATCCATCTTCCCCCGGGGCCTTCCCTATTTTCAGCCTCTTGATGGCACTTTCCACCTCTTCCCCAGTGACCGGAGCGTCTAGAGATTCGGCCTCCGCGCCCGTGAGGGCGGGGAGACGCGCCCCCACAAGATATGCATCCACGCTCCCCACAGGGGGAGGGGGGTCACACATATATAGGTCCTCATAGAAGTAGGCAAATGCCTCCTGTATGTCCTTCGGGGATGTGACCGTTGTATCTATCAGGGTGCCATCATTCCTCTCAATTTGGTCGACCCATCTCTCTGCTCTCTGCGCACGGAGGCGGGCCGCCAAGAGAGCATCTGCCTTGTCCCCCTTCTCATAGTATTTCTGTTTAAGGTATTGCAAGGTCTGGGCCGTTTTGCCAGCAATAAGAATCCTCAATTCTTCTCTAAGTTGCTTAGTTTCAGCTAAGTACTTTGGTCTATCAGCCGGGGTGGTCTGCGCCAGATTCTGTGCCACAGCAAGCTTCTCCCTGATGCCCCTTTCTAATATTGTACGTTCCCTTTTCTTTCGGGCCCCCTCCCCTATAAGGATACCCCTCCAAGTAGCCTTGGCTGCTTCCCATACAGCTACCTTCCCTACTTCCCCAGTATCATTAGTCGGAAAGAATTGCTCAATCTCTATCTCAAAGGTCTCTCTAAAGACCGGGTCGGCCCAGAGGGAGTCATTACACCTCCATTTGGTGTTGCGCGGCGACAGCTCACCCCAGGATATGTCAACTGTGACCATGTCGTGGTCTGACCAAGCGGAGGGGTATATAGTGGCAGCTTGCAGTACACGTAGAAGATCGTTAGAGAGAAAGATATAATCGATGCGTGTGAGTGTGTCGTGGGGGAGGGAGTGAAAGGTAAAGCCTTTTTCCGACGGGTGTAGATGTCGCCAGCTGTCTACAAGGCCATAAAGATCAAGGGTAGACTTAATTTCAGCCTCAGTTCGAGTGTTGGGAGGGTCTAAAGCATCAGCCCTGGTCTGTCTGTCAATAGAGCTATCCATCCATATGTTAAAGTCTCCGCCCAGGACCGTGTATCCCTTAGCCATATTGAAGACTTTTTCAGAGATTCTATGGAGAAAGCGATTTTGCCCTTGATTGGGTGCATAGAGTGTGGCCAGAGTAATCGTCGTGCCCCCTATATTGCCCACAACCGTGATCGCCCTCCCCTCATTGTCCGTCCATATGTCAAGGGTTGTCATTCGGAGGCATTTACGAACCAGAATTCCCACCCCTGCCTTTTTGAGTATACCCGAGCTCCAGTAGGTGAGCCCGATATCACGTGATGGGATGGCTTTCTCCTCTCCCTTCCGATATCTCGTTTCTTGAAGGAACAAGATGTCTACATTCGACCTTCTAAATTCCCTGGCCACCATCGACCGTTTTGTGGGAGAGTTCAAGCCTTTGACGTTGAGTGTGCAAATGCGTAATGTGTCCCTACGGGGTGTGAGTGCCATCTTGAGTGTAATTGTTGATCGTGGGCGGCCATTCCCTCTGTGCCACGGCACATTTCCTGTCGGCCATCGCTATGCATGGGTCGTCGTGATGGGATTGGTTCCCAGAGAATCCCATGGAGACCGACGACCAACTCGTCTGGAGCATATCGTGGGCCTCGGTGTGCGCAAGGTGTGTCTGCGTGTACGTCGTGTCAAAATCAGTGTGAGAAGTGTGTTCCCCAACCACCCCCTCCCCCACCCCCCTCCCCGTCCCCAACACATTCGGCGCCCGATTCGCCCAGGTTGACATCACCCAGCCGAACTCGGACCACCCGTGAAGACCGCAAAACAGGCGGTCCTATCATAATAGGATAATATATATCAGTGAGCCCCCAACTTTTGTGTGCACTTAACGATAACAATAATTCAGTAACAGAGACATTTACCCTCCCCCAGGAGCTAGCGGAGCAGAGATATTATGCCTTATCACATTTCTAACATCTGCGAGACATCGAGCTAACAATACCTCACACTTGGAGGAGGCGACCTTTCACAGTCAGTCACATATAGGGAGGTCGACTCGCACATGAGAGTTCGTAACCTCCGTGGTGGAGTAATTTTCCCAGTTTACCTCTAACCAAATAGTATGTCAAAGTACCTCAGGCACCCTGTCAATGTTCCATATCTTGGGAGGTGTTCATTTTTCTGTATTTTCTAGAGCCTGGAATCCTTCTTCGCCGCGAAGCCTTGACTTTCCATTCACCACCAGATGATCCTTGATCCTCATGAGAGGGAGCACCCTCCGGCGCACCCAGCAGATCCGTCGTACAGTCAGCAATGTCTTTCTCCGAGACAAGTCTCATTGTCGAGCCTTCCCATTCGAAAGTGAGGGAAAATGGATACCCCCAGCGATACCTGACGCCCTTGTCTTTCAACATTTTCGTGATCGGAGAGCACTTTTTCCTCATCGCCAACGTGAGGGATGACAAATCCTGAAAAAGTGAAATGACGGAGTTCTCCAAGGACAGCTGTGGGGCGCTTCTGGCCTTGTCCAAGATTCGCGCTCTGTCCGCATAGTTATGGAATCGGGCCAGGACCGATCTCGGGGCCCCCGGTCTACCTCCGGCCCTATGGATGCGGTCAATTTTAGGCGCGTCAATTGAGTCATCGTTGTATAGGAGCTTCAGGATGGCATGCAACGATTGCTTCAGGTCCAGTTCGGTTTCGCCCTCTTTCTCAGGAAGACCAAATATTCGGATATTGTTCCGGCGCTCCCTGTTCTCGAGGTCATCGAACTTAAGGCGCAGTTCATTCTCTCTGTCCGATATATCTGCGATTCGGTGATCCATCTGTGCTTCCAGCACATTCAGAGATGTTTGGTTGTGCTCAACCTGTTCGAGCCTATCGTCCATTTTGTCGATCCTCTGCGTGATCTTGTCTATCCTATTGCCAATATCTGCTCGCATGCCCCTCATTTCGGCAAGCAAATCAGCAACATCCGCCTTGGTCGCGGTGGCCTCGGATCCTGCAGTCGACATTATAGAAATCAAGGAGGGCCCTGGGGATCTGGCAATTGGTGAAAACGTATATTTCGCTAGCCTGGTTTTAGGGTCCATAAAGGGAGGCCTCCAACAGCATTCGGGTCGTGAAGCGACGTTAGCACCCGCCAACGCGGGGGACGTGAAGGACCAAGCCACCAGGGCCTCCTGAGCTTTGCAGGGGGGGTGAGGGGTCCGCCTACCGTGTCGCGGTGGGGGTATCAACCGCCCTTGGCAGAGGTGCGCAGCCGGTTCCACGCGGAGGACCGAGAAGTGCGCCGGATCAGACTCAGAGGGCGGCACTTCCCGCGTATACGCAGGCCCGGGTTGGGAGTTCCGCGGAACTCACGCCGCGCCGAAGGCCTCAAAGCGCCGGCGTTAATTTCACCACGATGCCGCTTCCGATTTTCTCCGGGTTTTCTCTCAGGTGGGGGGGACACCTTCCCACGTCTCTTGGTCAAAAATCAGCTCTGGGGGGGGTCTCGAAGTGGGGGCTCACTGCCACTTTCCGGACCCTGTGTAGAGCGCTCACACGGAGAGGCGACTCATCCGCGCGCCCCCTGGTGGCCGTCCGTTTTGTACTTTTAAGCATCTAGTCGGCTAGACCTTGCAGTTTTGAAAGGTAATTGTGAAATAGGCTCACTTCCTGAACTTGGAGCACAAAAAAGCCTGCAGCACCTGGTATTCCCAGGCGGTCTCCCATCCAGGTACTAACGAGGCCCTACACTGCTTAGCTTCTGAGATCAGACGCATTCAGTGTGGTGTGGCCGTAGGCTCTGGGCCTTGTGAGTTTTGTACTTTTAAGCATCTAGTCGGCTAGACCTTGCAGTTTTGAAAGGCAATTGTGAAATGGCTCACTTCCTGAACTTGGAGCACAAAAAAGCCTACAGCACCTGGTATTCCCAGGCGGTCTCCCATCCAGGTACTAACGAGGCCCGACACTGCTTAGCTTCCGAGATCAGACGAGTTCGGGCGCATTCAGTGTGGTGTGGCCGTAGGCTCTGGGCCTTGTGAGTTTTGTACTTTTAAGCATCTAGTCGGCTAGACCTTGCAGTTTTGAAAGGCAATTGAGAAATGGCTCACTTCCTGAACTTGGAGTACAAAAAAAGCCTACAGCACCTGGTATTCCCAGGCGGTCTCCCATCCAGGTACTAATTAGGCCCGACACTGCTTAGCTTCTGAGATCAGACGAGATCAGGCGCATTCAGTGTGGTGTGGCCGTAGGCTCTGGGCCGAGTGAGTTTTGTACTTTTAAGCATCTAGTCGGCTAGACCTTGCAGTTTTGAAAGACAATTGTGAAATGGCTCACTTCCTGAACTTGGAGCACAAAAAAGCCTACAGCACCTGGTATTCCCAGGTGGTCTCCCATCCAGGTACTAACTAGGCCCGACACTGCTTAGCTTCTGAGATCAGACGAGATCAGGCGCATTCAGTGTGGTGTGGCCGTAGGCTCTGGGCCTAGTGAGTTTTGTACTTTTAAGCATCTAGTCGGCTAGACCTTGCAGTTTTAAAAGGCAATTGAGAAAGGCCTCACTTCCTGAACTTGGAGCACAAAAAAGCCTACAGCACCTGGTATTCCCAGGCCTTCTCCCATCCAGGTACTAACTAGGCCTGACACTGCTTAACTTCCGAGATCAGACGAGATCGGGTGCATTCAGTGTGGTGTGGCCGTAGGCTCTAGGAATGCTAAGAATATTACTCTTATGCATTTGCATTTAGTAAGCTAAGCCATGCAGCCACTTGCAACATGATACCACGCTCATCGCTCGATCAGGCTCGATCAGGCGAGATATATAAGACTGGTGGGCCCATTCAGGACTCCTATGTCTGGTAGGATAACTTTAATTCATCCATCCTGTGTCTGTTGCAGGGAGGTGGAGAGAACAATCAACACAATAATGGTTTTCTTTCATGCCTCTTGAAGGACTCAATATTCTCTGTACTGCATTACATGTGAAAGTCGATTTATTACCCATGAACACACTACCTGTATGCTAATTCTATGTAAAAAGGTAGCTCCAGCCCTCATGATGTTGTCCAACATTTCCGCTATAAAACGGGATACAATTATTTTGGAAACATACCAAATTTGAAAAATAATTGAGAAGTTGCGCAATTACTAATCATGGAGCACAAAAAAGCCTACAGCACCTGGTATTCCCAGGCAGTCTCCCATCCAGGTACTAACGAGGCCCTACACTGCTTAGCTTCCGAGATCAGACGCATTCAGTGTGGTGTGGCCGTAGGCTCTGGGCCTTGTGAGTTTTGTACTTTTAAGCATCTAGTCGGCTAGACCTTGCAGTTTTGAAAGGCAATTGTGAAATGGCTCACTTCCTGAACTTGGAGCACAAAAAAGCCTACAGCACCTGGTATTCCCAGGCGGTCTCCCATCCAGGTACTAACAAGGCCCGACACTGCTTAGCTTCCGAGATCAGACGAGATCGGGCGCATTCAGTGTGATGTGGCCGTAGGCTCTGGGCCTTGTGAGTTTTGTACTTTTAAGCATCTAGTCGGCTAGACCTTGCAGTTTTGAAAGGCAATTGAGAAATGGCTCACTTCCTGAACTTGGAGTACAAAAAAGCCTACAGCACCTGGTATTCCCAGGCGGTCTCCCATCCAGGTACTAACTAGGCCCGACACTGCTTAGCTTCTGAGATCAGACGAGATCAGGCGCATTCAGTGTGGTGTGGCCTTAGGCTCTGGGCCTAGTGAGTTTTGTACTTTTAAGCATCTAGTCGGCTAGACCTTGCAGTTTTAAAAGGCAATTGAGAAAGGGCTCACTTCCTGAACTTGGAGCACAAAAAAGCCTACAGCACCTGGTATTCCCAGGCGGTCTCCCATCCAGGTACTAACTAGGTCTGACACTGCTTAACTTCCGAGATCAGACGAGATCGGGTGCATTCAGTGTGGTGTGGCCGTAGGCTCTAGGAAT
This sequence comes from Ambystoma mexicanum, assembly GCF_040938575.1. Taxonomy (NCBI): domain Eukaryota; kingdom Metazoa; phylum Chordata; class Amphibia; order Caudata; family Ambystomatidae; genus Ambystoma; species Ambystoma mexicanum. Next base: position 844,155,195 of record NC_090927.1, read on the forward strand.
GCTAAGAATATTACTCTTATGCATTTGCATTTAGTAAGCTAAGCCATGCAGCCACTTGCAACATGATACCACGCTCATCGCTCGATCAGGCGAGATATATAAGACTGGTGGGCCCATTCAGGACTCCTATGTCTGGTAGGATAACTTTAATTCATCCATCCTGTGTCTGTTGCAGGGAGGTGGAGAGAACAATCAACACAATAATGGGTTTCTTTCATGCCTCTTGAAGGACTCAATATTCTCTGTACTGCATTACATGTGAAAGTCGATTTATTACCCATGAACACACTACCTGTATGCTAATTCTATGTAAAAAGGTAGCTCCAGCCCTCATGATGTTGTCCAACATTTCCGCTATAAAACGGGATACAATTATTTTGGAAACATACCAAATTTGAAAAATAATTGAGAATTTGCGCAATTACTAATCATGGAGCACAAAAAAGCCTACAGCACCTGGTATTCCCAGGCAGTCTCCCATCCAGGTACTAACTAGGCCTGACCCTGCTTAGCTTCCGAGATTGGGCGCATTCAGTGTGGTGTGGCCGTAGGCTCTGGGCCTAGTGAGTTTTGTACTTTTAAGCATCTAGTCGGCTAGACCTTGCAGTTTTGAAAGGCAATTGTGAAATGGCTCACTTCCTGAACTTGGAGTACAAAAAAGCCTACAGCACCTGGTATTCCCAGGTGGTCTCCCATCCAGGTACTAACTAGGCCCGACACTGCTTAGCTTCCGAGATCAGACGAGATCGGGCGCAATCAGTGTGGTGTGGCCGTAGGCTCTGGGCCTAGTGAGTTTTGTACTTTTAAGCATCTAGTCAGCTAGACCTTGCAGTTTTGAAAGGCAATTGAGAAATGGCTCACTTCCTGAACTTGGAGCACAAAAAAGCCTACAGCACCTGGTATTCCCAGGCGGTCTCCCATCCAGGTACTAACGAGGCCCGACACTGCTTAGCTTCCGAGATCAGACGAGATCAGGCACATTCAGTGTGGTGTGGCCGTAGGCTCTGGGGCTTGTGAGTTTTGTACTTTTAAGCATCTAGTCGGCTAGACCTTGCAGTTTTAAAAGGCAATTGAGAAAGGGCTCACTTCCTGAACTTGGAGCACAAAAAAGCCTACAGCACCTGGTATTCCCAGGCAGTCTCCCATCCAGGTACTAACTAGGCCTGACACTGCTTAACTTCCGAGATCAGACGAGATCGGGTGCATTCAGTGTGGTGTGGCCGTAGGCTCTAGGAATGCTAAGAATATTACTCTTATGCATTTGCATTTAGTAAGCTAAGCCATGCAGCCACTTGCAACATGATACCACGCTCATCGCTCGATCAGGCTCGATCAGGCGAGATATATAAGACTGGTGGGCCCATTCAGGACTCCTATGTCTGGTAGGATAACTTTAATTCATCCATCCTGTGTCTGTTGCAGGGAGGTGGAGAGAACAATCAACACAATAATGGTTTTCTTTCATGCCTCTTGAAGGACTCAATATTCTCTGTACTGCATTACATGTGAAAGTCGATTTATTACCCATGAACACACTACCTGTATGCTAATTCTATGTAAAAAGGTAGCTCCAGGCCTCATGATGTTGTCCAACATTTCCGCTATAAAACGGGATACAATTATTTTGGAAACATACCAAATTTGAAAAATAATTGAGAAGTTGCGCAATTACTAATCATGGAGCACAAAAAAGCCTACAGCACCTGGTATTCCCAGGCAGTCTCCCATCCAGGTACTAACTAGGCCCGACCCTGTTTAGCTTCCGAGATCGGGCGCATTCAGTGTGGTGTGGCCGTAGGCTCTGGGCCTAGAGAGTTTTGTACTTTTAAGCATCTAGTCGGCTAGACCTTGCAGTTTTGAAAGGCAATTGTGAAATAGGCTCACTTCCTGAACTTGGAGCACAAAAAAGCCTACAGCACCTGGTATTCCCAGGCGGTCTCCCATCCAGGTACTAACGAGGCCCTACACTGCTTAGCTTCTGAGATCAGACGCATTCAGTGTGGTGTGGCCGTAGGCTCTGGGCCTTGTGAGTTTTGTACTTTTAAGCATCTAGTCGGCTAGACCTTGCAGTTTTGAAAGGCAATTGTGAAATGGCTCACTTCCTGAACTTGGAGCACAAAAAAGCCTACAGCACCTGGTATTCCCAGGCGGTCTCCCATCCAGGTACTAACGAGGCCCGACACTGCTTAGCTTCCGAGATCAGACGAGTTCGGGCGCATTCAGTGTGGTGTGGCCGTAGGCTCTGGGCCTTGTGAGTTTTGTACTTTTAAGCATCTAGTCGGCTAGACCTTGCAGTTTTGAAAGGCAATTGAGAAATGGCTCACTTCCTGAACTTGGAGTACAAAAAAGCCTACAGCACCTGGTATTTCAGGCGGTCTCCCATCCAGGTACTAACTAGGCCCGACACTGCTTAGCTTCTGAGATCAGACGAGATCAGGCGCATTCAGTGTGGTGTGGCCGTAGGCTCTGGGCCGAGTGAGTTTTGTACTTTTAAGCATCTAGTCGGCTAGACCTTGCAGTTTTGAAAGGCAATTGTGAAATGGCTCACTTCCTGAACTTGGAGCACAAAAAAGCCTACAGCACCTGGTATTCCCAGGTGGTCTCCCATCCAGGTACTAACTAGGCCCGACACTGCTTAGCTTTTGAGATCAGACGAGATCAGGCGCATTCAGTGTGGTGTGGCCGTAGGCTCTGGGCCTAGTGAGTTTTGTACTTTTAAGCATCTAGTCGGCTAGACCTTGCAGTTTTAAAAGGCAATTGAGAAAGGCCTCACTTCCTGAACTTGGAGCACAAAAAAGCCTACAGCACCTGGTATTCCCAGGCCTTCTCCCATCCAGGTACTAACTAGGCCTGACACTGCTTAACTTCCGAGATCAGACGAGATCGGGTGCATTCAGTGTGGTGTGGCCGTAGGCTCTAGGAATGCTAAGAATATTACTCTTATGCATTTGCATTTAGTAAGCTAAGCCATGCAGCCACTTGCAACATGATACCACGCTCATCGCTCGATCAGGCTCGATCAGGCGAGATATATAAGACTGGTGGGCCCATTCAGGACTCCTATGTCTGGTAGGATAACTTTAATTCATCCATCCTGTGTCTGTTGCAGGGAGGTGGAGAGAACAATCAACACAATAATGGTTTTCTTTCATGCCTCTTGAAGGACTCAATATTCTCTGTACTGCATTACATGTGAAAGTCGATTTATTACCCATGAACACACTACCTGTATGCTAATTCTATGTAAAAAGGTAGCTCCAGCCCTCATGATGTTGTCCAACATTTCCGCTATAAAACGGGATACAATTATTTTGGAAACATACCAAATTTGAAAAATAATTGAGAAGTTGCGCAATTACTAATCATGGAGCACAAAAAAGCCTACAGCACCTGGTATTCCCAGGCAGTCTCCCATCCAGGTACTAACGAGGCCCTACACTGCTTAGCTTCCGAGATCAGACGCATTCAGTGTGGTGTGGCCGTAGGCTCTGGGCCTTGTGAGTTTTGTACTTTTAAGCATCTAGTCGGCTAGACCTTGCAGTTTTGAAAGGCAATTGTGAAATGGCTCACTTCCTGAACTTGGAGCACAAAAAAGCCTACAGCACCTGGTATTCACAGGCGGTCTCCCATCCAGGTACTAACAAGGCCCGACACTGCTTAGCTTCCGAGATCAGACGAGATCGGGCGCATTCAGTGTGGTGTGGCCGTAGGCTCTGGGCCTTGTGAGTTTTGTACTTTTAAGCATCTAGTCGGCTAGACCTTGCAGTTTTGAAAGGCAATTGAGAAATGGCTCACTTCCTGAACTTGGAGTACAAAAAAGCCTACAGCACCTGGTATTCCCAGGCGGTCTCCCATCCAGGTACTAACTAGGCCCGACACTGCTTAGCTTCTGAGATCAGACGAGATCAGGCGCATTCAGTGTGGTGTGGCCTTAGGCTCTGGGCCGAGTGCGTTTTGTACTTTTAAGCATCTAGTCGGCTAGACCTTGCAGTTTTAAAAGGCAATTGAGAAAGGGCTCACTTCCTGAACTTGGAGCACAAAAAAGCCTACAGCACCTGGTATTCCCAGGCAGTCTCCCATCCAGGTACTAACTAGGCCTGACACTGCTTAACTTCCGAGATCAGACGAGATTGGGTGCATTCAGTGTGGTGTGGCCGTAGGCTCTAGGAATGCTAAGAATATTACTCTTATGCATTTGCATTTAGTAAGCTAAGCCATGCAGCCACTTGCAACATGATACCACGCTCATCGCTCGATCAGGCGAGATATATAAGACTGGTGGGCCCATTCAGGACTCCTATGTCTGGTAGGATAACTTTAATTCATCCATCCTGTGTCTGTTGCAGGGAGGTGGAGAGAACAATCAACACAATAATGGTTTTCTTTCATGCCTCTTGAAGGACTCAATATTCTCTGTACTGCATTACATGTGAACGTCGATTTATTACCCATGAACACACTACCTGTATGCTAATTCTATGTAAAAAGGTAGCTCCAGCCCTCATGATGTTGTCCAACATTTCCGCTATAAAACGGTATACAATTATTTTGGAAACATACCAAATTTGAAAAATAATTGAGAAGTTGCGCAATTACTAATCATGGAGCACAAAAAAGCCTACAGCACCTGGTATTCCCAGGCAGTCTCCCATCCAGGTACTAACTAGGCCCGACCCTGCTTAGCTTCCGAGATCGGGCGCATTCAGTGTGGTGTGGCCGTAGGCTCTGGGCCTAGTGAGTTTTGTACTTTTAAGCATCTAGTCGGCTAGACCTTGCAGTTTTGAAAGGCAATTGTGAAATGGCTCACTTCCTGAACTTGGAGCACAAAAACGCCTACAGCACCTGGTATTCCCAGGCGGTCTCCCATCCAGGTACTAACGAGGCCCGACACTGCTTAGCTTCCAAGATCAGACGCATTCAGTGTGGTGTGGCCGTAGGCTCTGGGCCTTGTGAGTTTTGTACTTTTAAGCATCTAGTCGGCTAGACCTTGCAGTTTTGAAAGGCAATTGTGAAATGGCTCACTTCCTGAACTTGGAGCACAAAAAAGCCTACAGCACCTGGTATTCCCAGGTGGTCTCCCATCCAGGTACTAACTAGGCCCGACACTGCTTAGCTTCCGAGATCAGACGAGATCGGGCGCAATCAGTGTGGTGTGGCCGTAGGCTCTGGGCCTAGTGAGTTTTGTACTTTTAAGCATCTAGTCAGCTAGACCTTGCAGTTTTGAAAGGCAATTGAGAAATGGCTCACTTCCTGAACTTGGAGCACAAAAAAGCCTACAGCACCTGGTATTCCCAGGCAGTCTCCCATCCAGGTACTAACGAGGCCTGACACTGCTTAGCTTCCGAGATCAGACGAGATCGGGCGCATTCAGTGTGGTGTGGCCGTAAGCTCTGGGCCTTGTGAGTTTTGTACTTTTAAGCATCTAGTCGGCTAGACCTTGCAGTTTTGAAAGGCAATTGAGAAATGGCTCACTTCCTGAACTTGGAGTACAAAAAAGCCTACAGCACCTGGTATTCCCAGGTGGTCTCCCATCCAGGTATTAACTAGGCCCAACACTGCTTAGCTTCTAAGATCAGACGAGATCAGGCGCATTCAGTGTGGTGTGGCCGTAGGCTCTGGGCCTAGTGAGTTTTGTACTTTTAAGCATCTAGTCGGCTAGACCTTGCAGTTTTGAAAGGCAATTGTGAAATGGCTCACTTCCTGAACTTGGAGCACAAAAAAGCCTACAGCACCTGGTATTCCCAGGCGGTCTCCCATCCAGGTACTAACGAGGCCCGACACTGCTTAGCTTCCGAGATCAGACGCATTCAGTGTGGTGTGGCCGTAGGCTCTGGGCCTTGTGAGTTTTGTACTTTTAAGCATCTAGTCGGCTAGACCTTGCAGTTTTGAAAGGCAATTGAGAAATGGCTCACTTCCTGAACTTGGAGTACAAAAAAGCCTACAGCACCTGGTATTCCCAGGCGGTCTCCCATCCAGGTACTAACTAGGCCCAACACTGCTTAGCTTCTGAGATCAGACGAGATCAGGCGCATTCAGTGTGGTGTGGCCGTAGGCTCTGGGCCTAGTGAGTTTTGTACTTTTAAGCATCTAGTCGGCTAGACCTTGCAGTTTTGAAAGGCAATTGAGAAAGGGCTCACTTCCTGAACTTGGAGCACAAAAAAGCCTACAGCACCTGGTATTCCCAGGCGGTCTCCCATCCAGGTACTAACTAGGCCTGACACTGCTTAACTTCCGAGATCAGACGAGATCGGGTGCATTCAGTGTGGTGTGGCCATAGGCTCTAGGAATGCTAAGAATATTACTCTTATGCATTTGCATTTAGTAAGCTAAGCCATGCAACCACTTGCAACATGATACCACGCTCATCGCTCGATCAGGCTCGATCAGGCGAGATATATAAGACTGGTGGGCCCATTCAGGACTCCTATGTCTGGTAGGATAACTTTAATTCATCCATCCTGTGTCTGTTGCAGGGAGGTGGAGAGAACAATCAACACAATAATGGTTTTCTTTCATGCCTCTTGAAGGACTCAATATTCTTTGTACTGCATTACATGTGAAAGTCGATTTATTACCCATGAACACACTACCTGTATGCTAATTCTATGTAAAAAGGTAGCTCCAGCCCTCATGATGTTGTCCAACATTTCCGCTATAAAACGGTATACAATTATTTTGGAAACATACCAAATTTGAAAAATAATTGAGAAGTTGCGCAATTACTAATCATGGAGCACAAAAAAGCCTACAGCACCTGGTATTCCCAGGCAGTCTCCCATCCAGGTACTAACTAGGCCCGACCCTGCTTAGCTTCCGAGATCGGGCACATTCAGTGTGGTGTGGCCGTAGGCTCTGGGCCTAGTGAGTTTTGTACTTTTAAGCATCTAGTCGGCTAGACCTTGCAGTTTTGAAAGGAAATTGTGAAATGGCTCACTTCCTGAACTTGGAGCACAAAAAAGCCTACAGCACCTGGTATTCCCAGGCGGTCTCCCATCCAGGTACTAACGAGGCCCGACACTGCTTAGCTTCCGAGATCAGACGAGATTGGGCGCATTCAGTGTGGTGTGGCCGTAGGCTCTGGGCCTTGTGAGTTTTGTACTTTTAAGCATCTAGTCGGCTAGACCTTGCAGTTTTGAAAGGCAATTGAGAAATAGCTCACTTCCTGAACTTGGAGTACAAAAAAGCCTACAGCACCAGGTATTCCCAGGCGGTCTCCCATCCAGGTACTAACTAGGCCCGACACAGACGAGATCAGGTGCATTCAGTGTGGTGTGGCCGTAGGCTCTGGGCCTAGTGAGTTTTGTACTTTTAAGCATCTAGTCGGCTAGACCTTGCAGTTTTGAAAGGCAATTGAGAAATGGCTCACTTCCTGAACTTGGAGTACAAAAAAGCCTACAGCACCTGGTATTCCCAGGCGGTCTCCCATCCAGGTACTAACTAGGCCCGACACTGCTTAGCTTCTGAGATCAGACGAGATCAGGCGCATTCAGTGTGGTGTGGCCGTAGGCTCTGGGCCTAGTGAGTTTTGTACTTTTAAGCATCTAGTCGGCTAGACCTTGCAGTTTTAAAAGGCAATTGAGAAAGGGCTCACTTCCTGAACTTGGAGCACAAAAAAACCTACAGCACCTGGTATTCCCAGGCGGTCTCCCATCCAGGTACTAACTAGGCCTGACACTGCTTAACTTCCGAGATCAGACGAGATCGGGTGCATTCAGTGTGGTGTGGCCGTAGGCTCTAGGAATGCTAAGAATATTACTCTTATGCATTTGCATTTAGTAAGCTAAGCCATGCAGCCACTTGCAACATGATACCACGCTCATCGCTCGATCAGGCTCGATCAGGCGAGATATATAAGACTGGTGGGCCCATTCAGGACTCCTATGTCTGGTAGGATAACTTTAATTCATCCATCCTGTGTCTGTTGCAGGGAGGTGGAGAGAACAATCAACACAGTAATGGTTTTCTTTCATGCCTCTTGAAGGACTCAATATTCTCTGTACTGCATTACATGTGAAAGTCGATTTATTACCCATGAACACACTACCTGTATGCTAATTCTATGTAAAAAGGTAGCTCCAGTCCTCATGATGTTGTCCAACATTTCCGCTATAAAACGGGATACAATTATTTTGGAAACATACCAAATTTGAAAAATAATTGAGAAGTTGCGCAATTACTAATCATGGAGCACAAAAAAGCCTACAGCACCTGGTATTCCCAGGCAGTCTCCCATCCAGGTACTAACTAGGCCCGACCCTGCTTAGCTTCCGAGATCGGGCTCATTCAGTGTGGTGTGGCTGTAGGCTCTGGGACTAGTGAGTTTTGTACTTTTAAGCATCTAGTCGGCTAGACCTTGCAGTTTTGAAAGGCAATTGTGAAATGGCTCACTTCCTGAACTTGGAGCACAAAAAAGCTTACAGCACCTGGTATTCCCAGGTGGTCTCCCATCCAGGTACTAACTAGGCCCGACACTGCTTAGCTTCTGAGATCAGACGAGATCAGGCGCATTCAGTGTGGTGTGGCCGTAGGCTCTGGGCCTAGTGAGTTTTGTACTTTTAAGCATCTAGTCGGCTAGACCTTGCAGTTTTAAAAGGCAATTGAGAAAGGGCTCACTTCCTGAACTTGGAGCACAAAAAAGCCTACAGCACCTGGTATTCCCAGGCGGTCTCCCATCCAGGTACTAACTAGGCCTGACACTGCTTAACTTCCGAGATCAGACGAGATCGGGTGCATTCAGTGTGGTGTGGCCGTAGGCTCTAGGAATGCTAAGAATATTACTCTTATGCATTTGCATTTAGTAAGCTAAGCCATGCAGCCACTTGCAACATGATACCACGCTCATCGCTCGATCAGGCTCGATCAGGCGAGATATATAAGACTGGTGGGCCCATTCAGGACTCCTATGTCTGGTAGGATAACTTTAATTCATCCATCCTGTGTCTGTTGCAGGGAGGTGGCGAGAACAATCAACACAATAATGGTTTTCTTTCATGCCTCTTGAAGGACTCAATATTCTCTGTACTGCATTACATGTGAAAGTCGATTTATTACCCATGAACACACTACCTGTATGCTAATTCTATGTAAAAAGGTAGCTCCAGCCCTCATGATGTTGTCCAACATTTCCGCTATAAAACGGGATACAATTATTTTGGAAACATACCAAATTTGAAAAATAATTGAGAAGTTGCGCAATTACTAATCATGGAGCACAAAAAAGCCTACAGCACCTGGTATTCCCAGGCAGTCTCCCATCCAGGTACTAACGAGGCCCTACACTGCTTAGCTTCCGAGATCAGACGCATTCAGTGTGGTGTGGCCGTAGGCTCTGGGCCTTGTGAGTTTTGTACTTTTAAGCATCTAGTCGGCTAGACCTTGCAGTTTTGAAAGGCAATTGTGAAATGGCTCACTTCCTGAACTTGGAGCACAAAAAAGCCTACAGCACCTGTTATTCCCAGGCGGTCTCCCATCCAGGTACTAACAAGGCCCGACACTGCTTAGCTTCCGAGATCAGACGAGATCGGGCGCATTCAGTGTGGTGTGGCCGTAGGCTCTGGGCCTTGTGAGTTTTGTACTTTTAAGCATCTAGTCGGCTAGACCTTGCAGTTTTGAAAGGCAATTGAGAAATGGCTCACTTCCTGAACTTGGAGCACAAAAAAGCCTACAGCACCTGGTATTCCCAGGTGGTCTCCCATCCAGGTACTAACTAGGCCCGACACTGCTTAGCTTCTGAGATCAGACGAGATCAGGCGCATTCAGTGTGGTGTGGCCTTAGGCTCTGGGCCTAGTGAGTTTTGTACTTTTAAGCATCTAGTCGGCTAGACCTTGCAGTTTTAAAAGGCAGTTGAGAAAGGGCTCACTTCCTGAACTTGGAGCACAAAAAAGCCTACAGCACCTGGTATTCCCAGGCGGTCTCCCATCCAGGTACTAACTAGGCCTGACACTGCTTAACTTCCGAGATCAGACGAGATCGGGTGCATTCAGTGTGGTGTGGCCGTAGGCTCTAGGAATGCTAAGAATATTACTCTTATGCATTTGCATTTAGTAAGCTAAGCCATGCAGCCACTTGCAACATGATACCACGCTCATCGCTCGATCAGGCGAGATATATAAGACTGGTGGGCCCATTCAGGACTCCTATGTCTGGTAGGATAACTTTAATTCATCCATCCTGTGTCTGTTGCAGGGAGGTGGAGAGAACAATCAACACAATAATGGGTTTCTTTCATGCCTCTTGAAGGACTCAATATTCTCTGTACTGCATTACATGTGAAAGTCGATTTATTACCCATGAACACACTACCTGTATGCTAATTCTATGTAAAAAGGTAGCTCCAGCCCTCATGATGTTGTCCAACATTTCCGCTATAAAACGGGATACAATTATTTTGGAAACATACCAAATTTGAAAAATAATTGAGAAGTTGCGCAATTACTAATCATGGAGCACAAAAAAGCCTACAGCACCTGGTATTCCCAGGCAGTCTCCCATCCAGGTACTAACTAGGCCCAACCCTGCTTAGCTTCCGAGATCGGGCGCATTCAGTGTGGTGTGGCCGTAGGCTCTGGGCCTAGTGAGTTTTGTACTTTTAAGCATCTAGTCGGCTAGACCTTGCAGTTTTGAAAGGCAATTGTGAAATGGCTCACTTCCTGAACTTGGAGTACAAAAAAGCCTACAGCACCTGGTATTCCCAGGTGGTCTCCCATCCAGGTACTAACTAGGCCCGACACTGCTTAGCTTCCGAGATCAGACGAGATCGGGCGCAATCAGTGTGGTGTGGCCGTAGGCTCTGGGCCTAGTGAGTTTTGTACTTTTAAGCATCTAGTCAGCTAGACCTTGCAGTTTTGAAAGGCAATTGAGAAATGGCTCACTTCCTGAACTTGGAGCACAAAAAAGCCTACAGCACCTGGTATTCCCAGGCGGTCTCCCATCCAGGTACTAACGAGGCCCGACACTGCTTAGCTTCCGAGATCAGACGAGATCAGGCGCATTCAGTGTGGTGTGGCCGTAGGCTCTGGGCCTTGTGAGTTTTGTACTTTTAAGCATCTAGTCGGCTAGACCTTGCAGTTTTAAAAGGCAATTGAGAAAGGGCTCACTTCCTGAACTTGGAGCACAAAAAAGCCTACAGCACCTGGTATTCCCAGGCGGTCTCCCATCCAGGTACTAACTAGGCCTGACACTGCTTAACTTCCAAGATCAGACGCATTCAGTGTGGTGTGGCCGTAGGCTCTAGGAATGCTAAGAAAATTACTCTTATGCATTTGCATTTAGTAAGCTAAGCCATGCAGCCACTTGCAACATGATACCACGCTCATCGCTCGATCAGGCTCGATCAGGCGAGATATATAAGACTGGTGGGCCCATTCAGGACTCCTATGTCTGGTAGGATAACTTTAATTCATCCATCCTGTGTCTGTTGCAGGGAGGTGGAGAGAACAATCAACACAATAATGGGTTTCTTTCATGCCTCTTGAAGGACTCAATATTCTCTGTACTGCATTACATGTGAAAGTCGATTTATTACCCATGAACACACTACCTGTATGCTAATTCTATGTAAAAAGGTAGCTCCAGCCCTCATGATGTTGTCCAACATTTCCGCTATAAAACGGGATACAATTATTTTGGAAACATACCAAATTTGAAAAATAATTGAGAAGTTGCGCAATTACTAATCATGGAGCACAAAAAAGCCTACAGCACCTGGTATTCCCAGGCAGTCTCCCATCCAGGTACTAACTAGGCCTGACCCTGCTCTGCTTCCGAGATCGGGCGCATTCAGTGTGGTGTGGCCGTAGGCTCTGGGCCTAGTGAGTTTTGTACTTTTAAGCATCTAGTCGGCTAGACCTTGCAGTTTTGAAAGGGAATTGTGAAATGGCTCACTTCCTGAACTTGGAGCACAAAAAAGCCTACAGCACCTTGTATTCCCAGGCGGTCTCCCATCCAGGTACTAACGAGGCCCGACACTGCTTAGCTTCCGAGATCAGACGAGATCGGGCGCATTCAGTGTGGTGTGGCCGTAGGCTCTGGGCCTTGTGAGTTTTGTACTTTTAAGCATCTAGTCGGCTAGACCTTGCAGTTTTGAAAGGCAATTGAGAAATGGCTCACTTCCTGAACTTGGAGTACAAAAAAGCCTACAGCACCTGGTATTCCCAGGCGGTCTCCCATCCAGGTACTAACTAGGCCCGACACTGCTTAGCTTCTGAGATCAGACGAGATCAGGCGCATTCAGTGTGGTGTGGCCATAGGCTCTGGGCCTAGTGAGTTTTGTACTTTTAAGCATCTAGTCGGCTAGACCTTGCAGTTTTGAAAGGCAATTGAGAAATGGCTCACTTCCTGAACTTGGAGTACAAAAAAGCCTACAGCACCTGGTATTCCCAGGCGGTCTCCCATGCAGGTATTAACTAGGCCCGACACTGCTTAGCTTCTGAGATCAGACGAGATCAGGCGCATTCAGTGTGGTGTGGCCGTAGGCTCTGGGCCTAGTGAGTTTTGTACTTTTAAGCATCTAGTCGGCTAGACCTTGCAGTTTTAAAAGGCAATTGAGAAAGGGCTCACTTCCTGAACTTGGAGCACAAAAAAGCCTACAGCACCTGGTATTCCCAGGCGGTCTCCCATCCAGGTACTAACTAGGCCTGACACTGCTTAACTTCCGAGATCAGACGAGTTCGGGTGCAATCAGTGTGGTGTGGCCGTAGGCTCTAGGAATGCTAAGAATATTACTCTTATGCATTTGCATTTAGTAAGCTAAGCCATGCAGCCACTTGCAACATGATACCACGCTCATCGCTCGATCAGGCTCGATCAGGCGAGATATATAAGACTGGTGGGCCCATTCAGGACTCCTATGTCTGGTAGGATAACTTTAATTCATCCATCCTGTGTCTGTTGCAGGGAGGTGGAGAGAACAATCAACACAATAATGGGTTTCTTTCATGCCTCTTGAAGGACTCAATATTCTCTGTACTGCATTACATGTGAAAGTCGATTTATTACCCATGAACACACTACCTGTATGCTAATTCTATGTAAAAAGGTAGCTCCAGCCCTCATGATGTTGTCCAACATTTCCGCTATAAAACGGGATACAATTATTTTGGAAACATACCAAATTTGAAAAATAATTGAGAAGTTGTGCAATTACTAATCATGGAGCACAAAAAAGCCTACAGCACCTGGTATTCCCAGGCAGTCTCCCATCCACGTACTAACTAGGCCCGACCCTGCTTAGCTTCCGAGATCGGGCGCATTCAGTGTGGTGTGGCCGTAGGCTCTGGGCCTAGTGAGTTTTGTACTTTTAAGCATCTAGTCGGCTAGACCTTGCAGTTTTGAAAGGAAATTGTGAAATGGCTCACTTCCTGAACTTGGAGCACAAAAAAGCCTACAGCACCTGGTATTCCCAGGTGGTCTCCCATCCAGGTACTAACTAGGCCCGACACTGCTTAGCTTCCGAGATCAGACGAGATCGGGCGCAATCAGTGTGGTGTGTCCGTAGTCTCTGGGCCTAGTGAGTTTTGTACTTTTAAGCATCTAGTCAGCTAGACCTTGCAGTTTTGAAAGGCAATTGAGAAATGGCTCACTTCCTGAACTTGGAGCACAAAAAAGCCTACAGCACCTGGTATTCCCAGGCGGTCTCCCATCCAGGTACTAACAAGGCCCGACACTGCTTAGCTTCCGAGATCAGACGAGATCAGGCACATTCAGTGTGGTGTGGCCGTAGGCTCTGGGCCTAGTGAGTTTTGTACTTTTAAGCATCTAGTCGGCTAGACCTTGCAGTTTTAAAAGGCAATTGAGAAAGGGCTCACTTCCTGAACTTGGAGCACAAAAAAGCCTACAGCACCTGGTATTCCCAGGCGGTCTCCCATCCAGGTACTAACTAGGCCTGACACTGCTTAACTTCCGAGATCAGACGAGATCGGGTGCATTCAGTGTGGTGTGGCCGTAGGCTCTAGGAATGCTAAGAATATTACTCTTATGCATTTGCATTTAGTAAGCTAAGCCATGCAGCCACTTGCAACATGATACCACGCTCATCGCTCGATCAGGCGAGATATATAAGACTGGTGGGCCCATTCAGGACTCCTATGTCTGGTAGGATAACTTTAATTCATCCATCCTGTGTCTGTTGCAGGGAGGTGGAGAGAACAATCAACACAATAATGGGTTTCTTTCATGCCTCTTGAAGGACTCAATATTCTCTGTACTGCATTACATGTGAAAGTCGATTTATTACCCATGAACACACTACCTGTATGCTAATTCTATGTAAAAAGGTAGCTCCAGCCCTCATGATGTTGTCCAACATTTCCGCTATAAAACGGGATACAATTATTTTGGAAACATACCAAATTTGAAAAATAATTGAGAAGTTGTGCAATTACTAATCATGGAGCACAAAAAAGCCTACAGCACCTGGTATTCCCAGGCAGTCTCCCATCCACGTACTAACTAGGCCCGACCCTGCTTAGCTTCCGAGATCGGGCGCATTCAGTGTGGTGTGGCCGTAGGCTCTGGGCCTAGTGAGTTTTGTACTTTTAAGCATCTAGTCGGCTAGACCTTGCAGTTTTGAAAGGCAATTGTGAAATGGCTCACTTCCTGAACTTGGAGCACAAAAAAGCCTACAGCACCTGGTATTCCCAGGTGGTCTCCCATCCAGGTACTAACTAGGCCCGACACTGCTTAGCTTCCGAGATCAGACGAGATCGGGCGCAATCAGTGTGGTGTGTCCGTAGTCTCTGGGCCTAGTGAGTTTTGTACTTTTAAGCATCTAGTCAGCTAGACCTTGCAGTTTTGAAAGGCAATTGAGAAATGGCTCACTTCCTGAACTTGGAGCACAAAAAAGCCTACAGCACCTGGTATTCCCAGGCGGTCTCCCATCCAGGTACTAACGAGGCCCGACACTGCTTAGCTTCGGAGATCAGACGAGATCAGGCACATTCAGTGTGGTGTGGCCGTAGGCTCTGGGCCTTGTGAGTTTTGTACTTTTAAGCATCTAGTCGGCTAGACCTTGCAGTTTTAAAAGGCAATTGAGAAAGGGCTCACTTCCTGAACTTGGAGCACAAAAAAGCCTACAGCACCTGGTATTCCCAGGCAGTCTCCCATCCAGGTACTAACTAGGCCTGACACTGCTTAACTTCCGAGATCAGACGAGATCGGGTGCATTCAGTGTGGTGTGGCCGTAGGCTCTAGGAATGCTAAGAATATTACTCTTATGCATTTGCATTTAGTAAGCTAAGCCATGCAGCCACTTGCAACATGATACCACGCTCATCGCTCGATCAGGCTCGATCAGGCGAGATATATAAGACTGGTGGGCCCATTCAGGACTCCTATGTCTGGTAGGATAACTTTAATTCATCCATCCTGTGTCTGTTGCAGGGAGGTGGAGAGAACAATCAACACAATAATGGGTTTCTTTCATGCCTCTTGAAGGACTCAATATTCTCTGTACTGCATTACATGTGAAAGTCGATTTATTACCCATGAACACACTACCTGTATGCTAATTCTATGTAAAAAGGTAGCTCCAGCCCTCATGATGTTGTCCAACATTTCCGCTATAAAACGGGATACAATTATTTTGGAAACATACCAAATTTGAAAAATAATTGAGAAGTTGCGCAATTACTAATCATGGAGCACAAAAAAGCCTACAGCACCTGGTATTCCCAGGCAGTCTCCCATCCAGGTACTAACGAGGCCCTACACTGCTTAGCTTCCGAAATCAGACGCATTCAGTGTGGTGTGGCCGTAGGCTCTGGGCCTTGTGAGTTTTGTACTTTTAAGCATCTAGTCGGCTAGACCTTGCAGTTTTGAAAGGCAATTGTGAAATGGCTCACTTCCTGAACTTGGAGCACAAAAAAGCCTACAGCACCTGGTATTCCCAGGCGGTCTCCCATCCAGGTACTAACAAGGCCCGACACTGCTTAGCTTCCGAGATCAGACGAGATCGGGCGCATTCAGTGTGATGTGGCCGTAGGCTCTGGGCCTTGTGAGTTTTGTACTTTTAAGCATCTAGTCGGCTAGACCTTGCAGTTTTGAAAGGCAATTGAGAAATGGCTCACTTCCTGAACTTGGAGTACAAAAAAGCCTACAGCACCTGGTATTCCCAGGCGGTCTCCCATCCAGGTACTAACTAGGCCCGACACTGCTTAGCTTCTGAGATCAGACGAGATCAGGCGCATTCAGTGTGGTGTGGCCTTAGGCTCTGGGCCTAGTGAGTTTTGTACTTTTAAGCATCTAGTCGGCTAGACCTTGCAGTTTTAAAAGGCAATTGAGAAAGGGCTCACTTCCTGAACTTGGAGCACAAAAAAGCCTACAGCACCTGGTATTCCCAGGCGGTCTCCCATCCAGGTACTAACTAGGTCTGACACTGCTTAACTTCCGAGATCAGACGAGATCGGGTGCATTCAGTGTGGTGTGGCCGTAGGCTCTAGGAATGCTAAGAATATTACTCTTATGCATTTGCATTTAGTAAGCTAAGCCATGCAGCCACTTGCAACATGATACCACGCTCATCGCTCGATCAGGCTCGATCAGGCGAGATATATAAGACTGGTGGGCCCATTCAGGACTCCTATGTCTGGTAGGATAACTTTAATTCATCCATCCTGTGTCTGTTGCAGGGAGGTGGAGAGAACAATCAACACAATAATGGGTTTCTTTCATGCCTCTTGAAGGACTCAATATTCTCTGTACTGCATTACATGTGAAAGTCGATTTATTACCCATGAACACACTACCTGTATGCTAATTCTATGTAAAAAGGTAGCTCCAGCCCTCATGATGTTGTCCAACATTTCCGCTATAAAACGGGATACAATTATTTTGGAAACATACCAAATTTGAAAAATAATTGAGAATTTGCGCAATTACTAATCATGGAGCACAAAAAAGCCTACAGCACCTGGTATTCCCAGGCAGTCTCCCATCCAGGTACTAACTAGGCCTGACCCTGCTTAGCTTCCGAGATTGGGCGCATTCAGTGCGGTGTGGCCGTAGGCTCTGGGCCTAGTGAGTTTTGTACTTTTAAGCATCTAGTCGGCTAGACCTTGCAGTTTTGAAAGGCAATTGTGAAATGGCTCACTTCCTGAACTTGGAGTACAAAAAAGCCTACAGCACCTGGTATTCCCAGGTGGTCTCCCATCCAGGTACTAACTAGGCCCGACACTGCTTAGCTTCCGAGATCAGACGAGATCGGGCGCAATCAGTGTGGTGTGGCCGTAGGCTCTGGGCCTAGTGAGTTTTGTACTTTTAAGCATCTAGTCAGCTAGACCTTGCAGTTTTGAAAGGCAATTGAGAAATGGCTCACTTCCTGAACTTGGAGCACAAAAAAGCCTACAGCACCTGGTATTCCCAGGCGGTCTCCCATCCAGGTACTAACGAGGCCCGACACTGCTTAGCTTCCGAGATCAGACGAGATCAGGCACATTCAGTGTGGTGTGGCCGTAGGCTCTGGGGCTTGTGAGTTTTGTACTTTTAAGCATCTAGTCGGCTAGACCTTGCAGTTTTAAAAGGCAATTGAGAAAGGGCTCACTTCCTGAACTTGGAGCACAAAAAAGCCTACAGCACCTGGTATTCCCAGGCAGTCTCCCATCCAGGTACTAACTAGGCCTGACACTGCTTAACTTCCGAGATCAGACGAGATCGGGTGCATTCAGTGTGGTGTGGCCGTAGGCTCTAGGAATGCTAAGAATATTACTCTTATGCATTTGCATTTAGTAAGCTAAGCCATGCAGCCACTTGCAACATGATACCACGCTCATCGCTCGATCAGGCTCGATCAGGCGAGATATATAAGACTGGTGGGCCCATTCAGGACTCCTATGTCTGGTAGGATAACTTTAATTCATCCATCCTGTGTCTGTTGCAGGGAGGTGGAGAGAACAATCAACACAATAATGGTTTTCTTTCATGCCTCTTGAAGGACTCAATATTCTCTGTACTGCATTACATGTGAAAGTCGATTTATTACCCATGAACACACTACCTGTATGCTAATTCTATGTAAAAAGGTAGCTCCAGGCCTCATGATGTTGTCCAACATTTCCGCTATAAAACGGGATACAATTATTTTGGAAACATACCAAATTTGAAAAATAATTGAGAAGTTGCGCAATTACTAATCATGGAGCACAAAAAAGCCTACAGCACCTGGTATTCCCAGGCAGTCTCCCATCCAGGTACTAACTAGGCCCGACCCTGTTTAGCTTCCGAGATCGGGTGCATTCAGTGTGGTGTGGCCGTAGGCTCTGGGCCTAGAGAGTTTTGTACTTTTAAGCATCTAGTCGGCTAGACCTTGCAGTTTTGAAAGGCAATTGTGAAATAGGCTCACTTCCTGAACTTGGAGCACAAAAAAGCCTACAGCACCTGGTATTCCCAGGCGGTCTCC
The DNA here is from genome assembly GCF_040938575.1 of Ambystoma mexicanum. Lineage (NCBI taxonomy): Eukaryota > Metazoa > Chordata > Amphibia > Caudata > Ambystomatidae > Ambystoma > Ambystoma mexicanum. The sequence goes on from NC_090927.1 coordinate 844,173,587, forward strand.
CATCCAGGTACTAACGAGGCCCTACACTGCTTAGCTTCTGAGATCAGACGCATTCAGTGTGGTGTGGCCGTAGGCTCTGGGCCTTGTGAGTTTTGTACTTTTAAGCATCTAGTCGGCTAGACCTTGCAGTTTTGAAAGGCAATTGTGAAATGGCTCACTTCCTGAACTTGGAGCACAAAAAAGCCTACAGCACCTGGTATTCCCAGGCGGTCTCCCATCCAGGTACTAACGAGGCCCGACACTGCTTAGCTTCCGAGATCAGACGAGTTCGGGCGCATTCAGTGTGGTGTGGCCGTAGGCTCTGGGCCTTGTGAGTTTTGTACTTTTAAGCATCTAGTCGGCTAGACCTTGCAGTTTTGAAAGGCAATTGAGAAATGGCTCACTTCCTGAACTTGGAGTACAAAAAAGCCTACAGCACCTGGTATTCCCAGGCCGTCTCCCATCCAGGTACTAACTAGGCCCGACACTGCTTAGCTTCTGAGATCAGACGAGATCAGGCGCATTCAGTGTGGTGTGGCCGTAGGCTCTGGGCCGAGTGAGTTTTGTACTTTTAAGCATCTAGTCGGCTAGACCTTGCAGTTTTGAAAGGCAATTGTGAAATGGCTCACTTCCTGAACTTGGAGCACAAAAAAGCCTACAGCACCTGGTATTCCCAGGTGGTCTCCCATCCAGGTACTAACTAGGCCCGACACTGCTTAGCTTTTGAGATCAGACGAGATCAGGCGCATTCAGTGTGGTGTGGCCGTAGGCTCTGGGCCTAGTGAGTTTTGTACTTTTAAGCATCTAGTCGGCTAGACCTTGCAGTTTTAAAAGGCAATTGAGAAAGGCCTCACTTCCTGAACTTGGAGCACAAAAAAGCCTACAGCACCTGGTATTCCCAGGCCTTCTCCCATCCAGGTACTAACTAGGCCTGACACTGCTTAACTTCCGAGATCAGACGAGATCGGGTGCATTCAGTGTGGTGTGGCCGTAGGCTCTAGGAATGCTAAGAATATTACTCTTATGCATTTGCATTTAGTAAGCTAAGCCATGCAGCCACTTGCAACATGATACCACGCTCATCGCTCGATCAGGCTCGATCAGGCGAGATATATAAGACTGGTGGGCCCATTCAGGACTCCTATGTCTGGTAGGATAACTTTAATTCATCCATCCTGTGTCTGTTGCAGGGAGGTGGAGAGAACAATCAACACAATAATGGTTTTCTTTCATGCCTCTTGAAGGACTCAATATTCTCTGTACTGCATTACATGTGAAAGTCGATTTATTACCCATGAACACACTACCTGTATGCTAATTCTATGTAAAAAGGTAGCTCCAGCCCTCATGATGTTGTCCAACATTTCCGCTATAAAACGGGATACAATTATTTTGGAAACATACCAAATTTGAAAAATAATTGAGAAGTTGCGCAATTACTAATCATGGAGCACAAAAAAGCCTACAGCACCTGGTATTCCCAGGCAGTCTCCCATCCAGGTACTAACAAGGCCCTACACTGCTTAGCTTCCGAGATCAGACGCATTCAGTGTGGTGTGGCCGTAGGCTCTGGGCCTTGTGAGTTTTGTACTTTTAAGCATCTAGTCGGCTAGACCTTGCAGTTTTGAAAGGCAATTGTGAAATGGCTCACTTCCTGAACTTGGAGCACAAAAAAGCCTACAGCACCTGGTATTCACAGGCGGTCTCCCATCCAGGTACTAACAAGGCCCGACACTGCTTAGCTTCCGAGATCAGACGAGATCGGGCGCATTCAGTGTGGTGTGGCCGTAGGCTCTGGGCCTTGTGAGTTTTGTACTTTTAAGCATCTAGTCGGCTAGACCTTGCAGTTTTGAAAGGCAATTGAGAAATGGCTCACTTCCTGAACTTGGAGTACAAAAAAGCCTACAGCACCTGGTATTCCCAGGCGGTCTCCCATCCAGGTACTAACTAGGCCCGACACTGCTTAGCTTCTGAGATCAGACGAGATCAGGCGCATTCAGTGTGGTGTGGCCTTAGGCTCTGGGCCGAGTGAGTTTTGTACTTTTAAGCATCTAGTCGGCTAGACCTTGCAGTTTTAAAAGGCAATTGAGAAAGGGCTCACTTCCTGAACTTGGAGCACAAAAAAGCCTACAGCACCTGGTATTCCCAGGCGGTCTCCCATCCAGGTACTAACTAGGCCTGACACTGCTTAACTTCCGAGATCAGACGCATTCAGTGTGGTGTGGCCGTAGGCTCTAGGAATGCTAAGAATATTACTCTTATGCATTTGCATTTAGTAAGCTAAGCCATGCAGCCACTTGCAACATGATACCACGCTCATCGCTCGATCAGGCTCGATCAGGCGAGATATATAAGACTGGTGGGCCCATTCAGGACTCCTATGTCTGGTAGGATAACTTTAATTCATCCATCCTGTGTCTGTTGCAGGGAGGTGGAGAGAACAATCAACACAATAATGGGTTTCTTTCATGCCTCTTGAAGGACTCAATATTCTCTGTACTGCATTACATGTGAAAGTCGATTTATTACCCATGAACACACTACCTGTATGCTAATTCTATGTAAAAAGGTAGCTCCAGCCCTCATGATGTTGTCCAACATTTCCGCTATAAAACGGGATACAATTATTTTGGAAACATACCAAATTTGAAAAATAATTGAGAATTTGCGCAATTACTAATCATGGAGCACAAAAAAGCCTACAGCACCTGGTATTCCCAGGCAGTCTCCCATCCAGGTACTAACTAGGCCCGACCCTGCTTAGCTTCCGAGATCGGGCGCATTCAGTGTGGTGTGGCCGTAGGCTCTGGGCCTAGTGAGTTTTGTACTTTTAAGCATCTAGTCAGCTAGACCTTGCAGTTTTGAAAGGCAATTGAGAAATGGCTCACTTCCTGAACTTGGAGCACAAAAAAGCCTACAGCACCTGGTATTCCCAGGCGGTCTCCCATCCAGGTACTAACGAGGCCCGACACTGCTTAGCTTCCGAGATCAGACGAGATGGGGCGCATTCAGTGTGGTGTGGCCGCAGGCTCTGGACCTTGTGAGTTTTGTACTTTTAAGCATCTAGTCAGCTAGACCTTGCAGTTTTGAAAGGCAATTGAGAAATGGCTCACTTCCTGAACTTGGAGCACAAAAAAGCCTACAGCACCTGGTATTCCCAGGCGGTCTCCCATCCAGGTACTAACGAGGCCCGACACTGCTTAGCTTCCGAGATCAGACGAGATCAGGCGCATTCAGTGTGGTGTGGCCGTAGGCTCTGGGCCTTGTGAGTTTTGTACTTTTAAGCATCTAGTCGGCTAGACCTTGCAGTTTTAAAAGGCAATTGAGAAAGGGCTCACTTCCTGAACTTGGAGCACAAAAAAGCCTACAGCACCTGGTATTCCCAGGCGGTCTCCCATCCAGGTACTAACTAGGCCTGACACTGCTTAACTTCCAAGATCAGACGAGATCGGGTGCATTCAGTGTGGTGTGGCCGTAGGCTCTAGGAATGCTAAGAATATTACTCTTATGCATTTGCATTTAGTAAGCTAAGCCATGCAGCCACTTGCAACATGATACCACGCTCATCGCTCGATCAGGCTCGATCAGGCGAGATATATAAGACTGGTGGGCCCATTCAGGACTCCTATGTCTGGTAGGATAACTTTAATTCATCCATCCTGTGTCTGTTGCAGGGAGGTGGAGAGAACAATCAACACAATAATGGGTTTCTTTCATGCCTCTTGAAGGACTCAATATTCTCTGTACTGCATTACATGTGAAAGTCGATTTATTACCCATGAACACACTACCTGTATGCTAATTCTATGTAAAAAGGTAGCTCCAGCCCTCATGATGTTGTCCAACATTTCCGCTATAAAACGGGATACAATTATTTTGGAAACATACCAAATTTGAAAAATAATTGAGAAGTTGCGCAATTACTAATCATGGAGCACAAAAAAGCCTACAGCACCTGGTATTCCCAGGCAGTCTCCCATCCAGGTACTAACTAGGCCTGACCCTGCTCAGCTTCCGAGATCGGGCGCATTCAGTGTGGTGTGGCCGTAGGCTCTGGGCCTAGTGAGTTTTGTACTTTTAAGCATCTAGTCGGCTAGACCTTGCAGTTTTGAAACGGAATTGTGAAATGGCTCACTTCCTGAACTTGGAGCACAAAAAAGCCTACAGCACCTGGTATTCCCAGGCGGTCTCCCATCCAGGTACTAACGAGGCCCGACACTGCTTAGCTTCCGAGATCAGACAAGATCGGGCGCATTCAGTGTAGTGTGGCCGTAGGCTCTGGGCCTTGTGAGTTTTGTACTTTTAAGCATCTAGTCGGCTAGACCTTGCAGTTTTGAAAGGCAATTGAGAAATGGCTCACTTCCTGAACTTGGAGTACAAAAAAGCCTACAGCACCTGGTATTCCCAGGCGGTCTCCCATCCAGGTACTAACTAGGCCCGACACTGCTTAGCTTCTGAGATCAGACGAGATCAGGCGCATTCAGTGTGGTGTGGCCGTAGGCTCTGGGCCTAGTGAGTTTTGTACTTTTAAGCATCTAGTCGGCTAGACCTTGCAGTTTTGAAAGGCAATTGAGAAAGGGCTCACTTCCTGAACTTGGAGCACAAAAAAGCCTACAGCACCTGGTATTCCGAGGCGGTCTCCCATCCAGGTACTAACTAGGCCTAACACTGCTTAACTTCCGAGATCAGACGAGATCGGGTGCATTCAGTGTGGTGTGGCCGTAGGCTCTAGGAATGCTAAGAATATTACTCTTATGCATTTGCATTTAGTAAGCTAAGCCATGCAGCCACTTGCAACATGATACCACGCTCATCGCTCGATCAGGTTCGATCAGGCGAGATATATAAGACTGGTGGGCCCATTCAGGACTCCTATGTCTGGTAGGATAACTTTAATTCATCCATCCTGTGTCTGTTGCAGGGAGGTGGAGAGAACAATCAACACAGTAATGGTTTTCTTTCATGCCTCTTGAAGGACTCAATATTCTCTGTACTGCATTACATGTGAAAGTCGATTTATTACCCATGAACACACTACCTGTATGCTAATTCTATGTAAAAAGGTAGCTCCAGCCCTCATGATGTTGTCCAACATTTCCGCTATAAAACGGGATACAATTATTTTGGAAACATACCAAATTTGAAAAATAATTGAGAAGTTGCGCAATTACTAATCATGGAGCACAAAAAAGCCTACAGCACCTGGTATTCCCAGGCAGTCTCCCATCCAGGTACTAACTAGGCCCGACCCTGCTTAGCTTCCGAGATCGGGCGCATGGCCGTAGGCTCTGGGACTAGTGAGTTTTGTACTTTTAAGCATCTAGTCGGCTAGACCTTGCAGTTTTGAAAGGCAATTGTGAAATGGCTCACTTCCTGAACTTGGAGCACAAAAAAGCCTACAGCACCTGGTATTCCCAGGTGGTCTCCCATCCAGGTACTAACTAGGCCCGACACTGCTTAGCTTCTGAGATCAGACGAGATCAGGCGCATTCAGTGTGGTGTGGCCGTAGGCTCTGGGCCTAGTGAGTTTTGTACTTTTAAGCATCTAGTCGGCTAGACCTTGCAGTGTTGAAAGGCAATTGTGAAATGGCTCACTTCCTGAACTTGGAGCACAAAAAAGCCTACAGCACCTGGTATTCCCAGGTGGTCTCCCATCCAGGTACTAACTAGGCCCGACACTGCTTAGCTTCTGAGATCAGACGAGATCAGGCGCATTCAGTGTGGTGTGGCCGTAGGCTCTGGGCCTAGTGAGTTTTGTACTTTTAAGCATCTAGTCGGCTAGACCTTGCAGTTTTAAAAGGCAATTGAGAAAGGGCTCACTTCCTGAACTTGGAGCACAAAAAAGCCTACAGCACCTGGTATTCCCAGGCGGTCTCCCATCCAGGTACTAACTAGGCCTGACACTGCTTAACTTCCGAGATCAGAAGAGATCGGGTGCATTCAGTGTGGTGTGGCCGTAGGCTCTAGGAATGCTAAGAATATTACTCTTATGCATTTGCATTTAGTAAGCTAAGCCATGCAGCCACTTGCAACATGATACCACGCTCATCGCTCGATCAGGCTCGATCAGGCGAGATATATAAGACTGGTGGGCCCATTCAGGACTCCTATGTCTGGTAGGATAACTTTAATTCATCCATCCTGTGTCTGTTGCAGGGAGGTGGAGAGAACAATCAACACAATAATGGTTTTCTTTCATGCCTCTTGAAGGACTCAATATTCTCTGTACTGCATTACATGTGAAAGTCGATTTATTACCCATGAACACACTACCTGTATGCTAATTCTATGTAAAAAGGTAGCTCCAGCCCTCATGATGTTGTCCAACATTTCCGCTATAAAACGGGATACAATTATTTTGGAAACATACCAAATTTGAAAAATAATTGAGAAGTTGCGCAATTACTAATCATGGAGCACAAAAAAGCCTACAGCACCTGGTATTCCCAGGCAGTCTCCCATCCAGGTACTAACTAGGCCCGACCCTGCTTAGCTTCCGAGATCGGGCGCATTCAGTGTGGTGTGGCCGTAGGCTCTGGGCCTAGTGAGTTTTGTACTTTTAAGCATCTAGTCGGCTAGACCTTGCAGTTTCGAAAGGCAATTGTGAAATGGCTCACTTCCTGAACTTGGAGCACAAAAAAGCCTACAGCACCTGGTATTCCCAGGCGGTCTCCCATCCAGGTACTAACGAGGCCCGACACTGCTTAGCTTCCAAGATCAGACGCATTCAGTGTGGTGTGGCCGTAGGCTCTGGGCCTTGTGAGTTTTGTACTTTTAAGCATCTAGTCGGCTAGACCTTGCAGTTTTGAAAGGCAATTGTGAAATGGCTCACTTCCTGAACTTGGAGCACAAAAAAGCCTACAGCACCTGGTATTCCCAGGCGGTCTCCCATCCAGGTACTAACGAGGCCCGACACTGCTTAGCTTCCGAGATCAGACGAGTTCGGACGCATTCAGTGTGGTGTGGCCGTAGGCTCTGGGCCTTGTGAGTTTTGTACTTTTAAGCATCTAGTCGGCTAGACCTTGCAGTTTTGAAAGGCAATTGAGAAATGGCTCACTTCCTGAACTTGGAGTACAAAAAAGCCTACAGCACCTGGTATTCCCAGGCGGTCTCCCATCCAGGTACTAATTAGGCCCGACACTGCTTAGCTTCTGAGATCAGACGAGATCAGGCGCATTCAGTGTGGTGTGGCCGTAGGCTCTGGGCCGAGTGAGTTTTGTACTTTTAAGCATCTAGTCGGCTAGACCTTGCAGTTTTGAAAGACAATTGTGAAATGGCTCACTTCCTGAACTTGGAGCACAAAAAAGCCTACAGCACCTGGTATTCCCAGGTGGTCTCCCATCCAGGTACTAACTAGGCCCGACACTGCTTAGCTTCTGAGATCAGACGAGATCAGGCGCATTCAGTGTGGTGTGGCCGTAGGCTCTGGGCCTAGTGAGTTTTGTACTTTTAAGCATCTAGTCGGCTAGACCTTGCAGTTTTAAAAGGCAATTGAGAAAGGCCTCACTTCCTGAACTTGGAGCACAAAAAAGCCTACAGCACCTGGTATTCCCAGGCCTTCTCCCATCCAGGTACTAACTAGGCCTGACACTGCTTAACTTCCGAGATCAGACGAGATCGGGTGCATTCAGTGTGGTGTGGCCGTAGGCTCTAGGAATGCTAAGAATATTACTCTTATGCATTTGCATTTAGTAAGCTAAGCCATGCAGCCACTTGCAACATGATACCACGCTCATCGCTCGATCAGGCTCGATCAGGCGAGATATATAAGACTGGTGGGCCCATTCAGGACTCCTATGTCTGGTAGGATAACTTTAATTCATCCATCCTGTGTCTGTTGCAGGGAGGTGGAGAGAACAATCAACACAATAATGGTTTTCTTTCATGCCTCTTGAAGGACTCAATATTCTCTGTACTGCATTACATGTGAAAGTCGATTTATTACCCATGAACACACTACCTGTATGCTAATTCTATGTAAAAAGGTAGCTCCAGCCCTCATGATGTTGTCCAACATTTCCGCTATAAAACGGGATACAATTATTTTGGAAACATACCAAATTTGAAAAATAATTGAGAAGTTGCGCAATTACTAATCATGGAGCACAAAAAAGCCTACAGCACCTGGTATTCCCAGGCAGTCTCCCATCCAGGTACTAACGAGGCCCTACACTGCTTAGCTTCCGAAATCAGACGCATTCAGTGTGGTGTGGCCGTAGGCTCTGGGCCTTGTGAGTTTTGTACTTTTAAGCATCTAGTCGGCTAGACCTTGCAGTTTTGAAAGGCAATTGTGAAATGGCTCACTTCCTGAACTTGGAGCACAAAAAAGCCTACAGCACCTGGTATTCCCAGGCGGTCTCCCATCCAGGTACTAACAAGGCCCGACACTGCTTAGCTTCCGAGATCAGACGAGATCGGGCGCATTCAGTGTGATGTGGCCGTAGGCTCTGGGCCTTGTGAGTTTTGTACTTTTAAGCATCTAGTCGGCTAGACCTTGCAGTTTTGAAAGGCAATTGAGAAATGGCTCACTTCCTGAACTTGGAGTACAAAAAAGCCTACAGCACCTGGTATTCCCAGGCGGTCTCCCATCCAGGTACTAACTAGGCCCGACACTGCTTAGCTTCTGAGATCAGACGAGATCAGGCGCATTCAGTGTGGTGTGGCCTTAGGCTCTGGGCCTAGTGAGTTTTGTACTTTTAAGCATCTAGTCGGCTAGACCTTGCAGTTTTAAAAGGCAATTGAGAAAGGGCTCACTTCCTGAACTTGGAGCACAAAAAAGCCTACAGCACCTGGTATTCCCAGGCGGTCTCCCATCCAGGTACTAACTAGGTCTGACACTGCTTAACTTCCGAGATCAGACGAGATCGGGTGCATTCAGTGTGGTGTGGCCGTAGGCTCTAGGAATGCTAAGAATATTACTCTTATGCATTTGCATTTAGTAAGCTAAGCCATGCAGCCACTTGCAACATGATACCACGCTCATCGCTCGATCAGGCTCGATCAGGCGAGATATATAAGACTGGTGGGCCCATTCAGGACTCCTATGTCTGGTAGGATAACTTTAATTCATCCATCCTGTGTCTGTTGCAGGGAGGTGGAGAGAACAATCAACACAATAATGGGTTTCTTTCATGCCTCTTGAAGGACTCAATATTCTCTGTACTGCATTACATGTGAAAGTCGATTTATTACCCATGAACACACTACCTGTATGCTAATTCTATGTAAAAAGGTAGCTCCAGCCCTCATGATGTTGTCCAACATTTCCGCTATAAAACGGGATACAATTATTTTGGAAACATACCAAATTTGAAAAATAATTGAGAATTTGCGCAATTACTAATCATGGAGCACAAAAAAGCCTACAGCACCTGGTATTCCCAGGCAGTCTCCCATCCAGGTACTAACTAGGCCTGACCCTGCTTAGCTTCCGAGATTGGGCGCATTCAGTGCGGTGTGGCCGTAGGCTCTGGGCCTAGTGAGTTTTGTACTTTTAAGCATCTAGTCGGCTAGACCTTGCAGTTTTGAAAGGCAATTGTGAAATGGCTCACTTCCTGAACTTGGAGTACAAAAAAGCCTACAGCACCTGGTATTCCCAGGTGGTCTCCCATCCAGGTACTAACTAGGCCCGACACTGCTTAGCTTCCGAGATCAGACGAGATCGGGCGCAATCAGTGTGGTGTGGCCGTAGGCTCTGGGCCTAGTGAGTTTTGTACTTTTAAGCATCTAGTCAGCTAGACCTTGCAGTTTTGAAAGGCAATTGAGAAATGGCTCACTTCCTGAACTTGGAGCACAAAAAAGCCTACAGCACCTGGTATTCCCAGGCGGTCTCCCATCCAGGTACTAACGAGGCCCGACACTGCTTAGCTTCCGAGATCAGACGAGATCAGGCACATTCAGTGTGGTGTGGCCGTAGGCTCTGGGGCTTGTGAGTTTTGTACTTTTAAGCATCTAGTCGGCTAGACCTTGCAGTTTTAAAAGGCAATTGAGAAAGGGCTCACTTCCTGAACTTGGAGCACAAAAAAGCCTACAGCACCTGGTATTCCCAGGCAGTCTCCCATCCAGGTACTAACTAGGCCTGACACTGCTTAACTTCCGAGATCAGACGAGATCGGGTGCATTCAGTGTGGTGTGGCCGTAGGCTCTAGGAATGCTAAGAATATTACTCTTATGCATTTGCATTTAGTAAGCTAAGCCATGCAGCCACTTGCAACATGATACCACGCTCATCGCTCGATCAGGCTCGATCAGGCGAGATATATAAGACTGGTGGGCCCATTCAGGACTCCTATGTCTGGTAGGATAACTTTAATTCATCCATCCTGTGTCTGTTGCAGGGAGGTGGAGAGAACAATCAACACAATAATGGTTTTCTTTCATGCCTCTTGAAGGACTCAATATTCTCTGTACTGCATTACATGTGAAAGTCGATTTATTACCCATGAACACACTACCTGTATGCTAATTCTATGTAAAAAGGTAGCTCCAGGCCTCATGATGTTGTCCAACATTTCCGCTATAAAACGGGATACAATTATTTTGGAAACATACCAAATTTGAAAAATAATTGAGAAGTTGCGCAATTACTAATCATGGAGCACAAAAAAGCCTACAGCACCTGGTATTCCCAGGCAGTCTCCCATCCAGGTACTAACTAGGCCCGACCCTGTTTAGCTTCCGAGATCGGGTGCATTCAGTGTGGTGTGGCCGTAGGCTCTGGGCCTAGAGAGTTTTGTACTTTTAAGCATCTAGTCGGCTAGACCTTGCAGTTTTGAAAGGCAATTGTGAAATAGGCTCACTTCCTGAACTTGGAGCACAAAAAAGCCTACAGCACCTGGTATTCCCAGGCGGTCTCCCATCCAGGTACTAACGAGGCCCTACACTGCTTAGCTTCTGAGATCAGACGCATTCAGTGTGGTGTGGCCGTAGGCTCTGGGCCTTGTGAGTTTTGTACTTTTAAGCATCTAGTCGGCTAGACCTTGCAGTTTTGAAAGGCAATTGTGAAATGGCTCACTTCCTGAACTTGGAGCACAAAAAAGCCTACAGCACCTGGTATTCCCAGGCGGTCTCCCATCCAGGTACTAACGAGGCCCGACACTGCTTAGCTTCCGAGATCAGACGAGTTCGGGCGCATTCAGTGTGGTGTGGCCGTAGGCTCTGGGCCTTGTGAGTTTTGTACTTTTAAGCATCTAGTCGGCTAGACCTTGCAGTTTTGAAAGGCAATTGAGAAATGGCTCACTTCCTGAACTTGGAGTACAAAAAAGCCTACAGCACCTGGTATTCCCAGGCCGTCTCCCATCCAGGTACTAACTAGGCCCGACACTGCTTAGCTTCTGAGATCAGACGAGATCAGGCGCATTCAGTGTGGTGTGGCCGTAGGCTCTGGGCCGAGTGAGTTTTGTACTTTTAAGCATCTAGTCGGCTAGACCTTGCAGTTTTGAAAGGCAATTGTGAAATGGCTCACTTCCTGAACTTGGAGCACAAAAAAGCCTACAGCACCTGGTATTCCCAGGTGGTCTCCCATCCAGGTACTAACTAGGCCCGACACTGCTTAGCTTTTGAGATCAGACGAGATCAGGCGCATTCAGTGTGGTGTGGCCGTAGGCTCTGGGCCTAGTGAGTTTTGTACTTTTAAGCATCTAGTCGGCTAGACCTTGCAGTTTTAAAAGGCAATTGAGAAAGGCCTCACTTCCTGAACTTGGAGCACAAAAAAGCCTACAGCACCTGGTATTCCCAGGCCTTCTCCCATCCAGGTACTAACTAGGCCTGACACTGCTTAACTTCCGAGATCAGACGAGATCGGGTGCATTCAGTGTGGTGTGGCCGTAGGCTCTAGGAATGCTAAGAATATTACTCTTATGCATTTGCATTTAGTAAGCTAAGCCATGCAGCCACTTGCAACATGATACCACGCTCATCGCTCGATCAGGCTCGATCAGGCGAGATATATAAGACTGGTGGGCCCATTCAGGACTCCTATGTCTGGTAGGATAACTTTAATTCATCCATCCTGTGTCTGTTGCAGGGAGGTGGAGAGAACAATCAACACAATAATGGTTTTCTTTCATGCCTCTTGAAGGACTCAATATTCTCTGTACTGCATTACATGTGAAAGTCGATTTATTACCCATGAACACACTACCTGTATGCTAATTCTATGTAAAAAGGTAGCTCCAGCCCTCATGATGTTGTCCAACATTTCCGCTATAAAACGGGATACAATTATTTTGGAAACATACCAAATTTGAAAAATAATTGAGAAGTTGCGCAATTACTAATCATGGAGCACAAAAAAGCCTACAGCACCTGGTATTCCCAGGCAGTCTCCCATCCAGGTACTAACAAGGCCCTACACTGCTTAGCTTCCGAGATCAGACGCATTCAGTGTGGTGTGGCCGTAGGCTCTGGGCCTTGTGAGTTTTGTACTTTTAAGCATCTAGTCGGCTAGACCTTGCAGTTTTGAAAGGCAATTGTGAAATGGCTCACTTCCTGAACTTGGAGCACAAAAAAGCCTACAGCACCTGGTATTCACAGGCGGTCTCCCATCCAGGTACTAACAAGGCCCGACACTGCTTAGCTTCCGAGATCAGACGAGATCGGGCGCATTCAGTGTGGTGTGGCCGTAGGCTCTGGGCCTTGTGAGTTTTGTACTTTTAAGCATCTAGTCGGCTAGACCTTGCAGTTTTGAAAGGCAATTGAGAAATGGCTCACTTCCTGAACTTGGAGTACAAAAAAGCCTACAGCACCTGGTATTCCCAGGCGGTCTCCCATCCAGGTACTAACTAGGCCCGACACTGCTTAGCTTCTGAGATCAGACGAGATCAGGCGCATTCAGTGTGGTGTGGCCTTAGGCTCTGGGCCGAGTGAGTTTTGTACTTTTAAGCATCTAGTCGGCTAGACCTTGCAGTTTTAAAAGGCAATTGAGAAAGGGCTCACTTCCTGAACTTGGAGCACAAAAAAGCCTACAGCACCTGGTATTCCCAGGCGGTCTCCCATCCAGGTACTAACTAGGCCTGACACTGCTTAACTTCCGAGATCAGACGCATTCAGTGTGGTGTGGCCGTAGGCTCTAGGAATGCTAAGAATATTACTCTTATGCATTTGCATTTAGTAAGCTAAGCCATGCAGCCACTTGCAACATGATACCACGCTCATCGCTCGATCAGGCTCGATCAGGCGAGATATATAAGACTGGTGGGCCCATTCAGGACTCCTATGTCTGGTAGGATAACTTTAATTCATCCATCCTGTGTCTGTTGCAGGGAGGTGGAGAGAACAATCAACACAATAATGGGTTTCTTTCATGCCTCTTGAAGGACTCAATATTCTCTGTACTGCATTACATGTGAAAGTCGATTTATTACCCATGAACACACTACCTGTATGCTAATTCTATGTAAAAAGGTAGCTCCAGCCCTCATGATGTTGTCCAACATTTCCGCTATAAAACGGGATACAATTATTTTGGAAACATACCAAATTTGAAAAATAATTGAGAATTTGCGCAATTACTAATCATGGAGCACAAAAAAGCCTACAGCACCTGGTATTCCCAGGCAGTCTCCCATCCAGGTACTAACTAGGCCCGACCCTGCTTAGCTTCCGAGATCGGGCGCATTCAGTGTGGTGTGGCCGTAGGCTCTGGGCCTAGTGAGTTTTGTACTTTTAAGCATCTAGTCAGCTAGACCTTGCAGTTTTGAAAGGCAATTGAGAAATGGCTCACTTCCTGAACTTGGAGCACAAAAAAGCCTACAGCACCTGGTATTCCCAGGCGGTCTCCCATCCAGGTACTAACGAGGCCCGACACTGCTTAGCTTCCGAGATCAGACGAGATGGGGCGCATTCAGTGTGGTGTGGCCGCAGGCTCTGGACCTTGTGAGTTTTGTACTTTTAAGCATCTAGTCAGCTAGACCTTGCAGTTTTGAAAGGCAATTGAGAAATGGCTCACTTCCTGAACTTGGAGCACAAAAAAGCCTACAGCACCTGGTATTCCCAGGCGGTCTCCCATCCAGGTACTAACGAGGCCCGACACTGCTTAGCTTCCGAGATCAGACGAGATCAGGCGCATTCAGTGTGGTGTGGCCGTAGGCTCTGGGCCTTGTGAGTTTTGTACTTTTAAGCATCTAGTCGGCTAGACCTTGCAGTTTTAAAAGGCAATTGAGAAAGGGCTCACTTCCTGAACTTGGAGCACAAAAAAGCCTACAGCACCTGGTATTCCCAGGCGGTCTCCCATCCAGGTACTAACTAGGCCTGACACTGCTTAACTTCCAAGATCAGACGAGATCGGGTGCATTCAGTGTGGTGTGGCCGTAGGCTCTAGGAATGCTAAGAATATTACTCTTATGCATTTGCATTTAGTAAGCTAAGCCATGCAGCCACTTGCAACATGATACCACGCTCATCGCTCGATCAGGCTCGATCAGGCGAGATATATAAGACTGGTGGGCCCATTCAGGACTCCTATGTCTGGTAGGATAACTTTAATTCATCCATCCTGTGTCTGTTGCAGGGAGGTGGAGAGAACAATCAACACAATAATGGGTTTCTTTCATGCCTCTTGAAGGACTCAATATTCTCTGTACTGCATTACATGTGAAAGTCGATTTATTACCCATGAACACACTACCTGTATGCTAATTCTATGTAAAAAGGTAGCTCCAGCCCTCATGATGTTGTCCAACATTTCCGCTATAAAACGGGATACAATTATTTTGGAAACATACCAAATTTGAAAAATAATTGAGAAGTTGCGCAATTACTAATCATGGAGCACAAAAAAGCCTACAGCACCTGGTATTCCCAGGCAGTCTCCCATCCAGGTACTAACTAGGCCTGACCCTGCTCAGCTTCCGAGATCGGGCGCATTCAGTGTGGTGTGGCCGTAGGCTCTGGGCCTAGTGAGTTTTGTACTTTTAAGCATCTAGTCGGCTAGACCTTGCAGTTTTGAAACGGAATTGTGAAATGGCTCACTTCCTGAACTTGGAGCACAAAAAAGCCTACAGCACCTGGTATTCCCAGGCGGTCTCCCATCCAGGTACTAACGAGGCCCGACACTGCTTAGCTTCCGAGATCAGACAAGATCGGGCGCATTCAGTGTAGTGTGGCCGTAGGCTCTGGGCCTTGTGAGTTTTGTACTTTTAAGCATCTAGTCGGCTAGACCTTGCAGTTTTGAAAGGCAATTGAGAAATGGCTCACTTCCTGAACTTGGAGTACAAAAAAGCCTACAGCACCTGGTATTCCCAGGCGGTCTCCCATCCAGGTACTAACTAGGCCCGACACTGCTTAGCTTCTGAGATCAGACGAGATCAGGCGCATTCAGTGTGGTGTGGCCGTAGGCTCTGGGCCTAGTGAGTTTTGTACTTTTAAGCATCTAGTCGGCTAGACCTTGCAGTTTTGAAAGGCAATTGAGAAAGGGCTCACTTCCTGAACTTGGAGCACAAAAAAGCCTACAGCACCTGGTATTCCGAGGCGGTCTCCCATCCAGGTACTAACTAGGCCTAACACTGCTTAACTTCCGAGATCAGACGAGATCGGGTGCATTCAGTGTGGTGTGGCCGTAGGCTCTAGGAATGCTAAGAATATTACTCTTATGCATTTGCATTTAGTAAGCTAAGCCATGCAGCCACTTGCAACATGATACCACGCTCATCGCTCGATCAGGTTCGATCAGGCGAGATATATAAGACTGGTGGGCCCATTCAGGACTCCTATGTCTGGTAGGATAACTTTAATTCATCCATCCTGTGTCTGTTGCAGGGAGGTGGAGAGAACAATCAACACAGTAATGGTTTTCTTTCATGCCTCTTGAAGGACTCAATATTCTCTGTACTGCATTACATGTGAAAGTCGATTTATTACCCATGAACACACTACCTGTATGCTAATTCTATGTAAAAAGGTAGCTCCAGCCCTCATGATGTTGTCCAACATTTCCGCTATAAAACGGGATACAATTATTTTGGAAACATACCAAATTTGAAAAATAATTGAGAAGTTGCGCAATTACTAATCATGGAGCACAAAAAAGCCTACAGCACCTGGTATTCCCAGGCAGTCTCCCATCCAGGTACTAACTAGGCCCGACCCTGCTTAGCTTCCGAGATCGGGCGCATGGCCGTAGGCTCTGGGACTAGTGAGTTTTGTACTTTTAAGCATCTAGTCGGCTAGACCTTGCAGTTTTGAAAGGCAATTGTGAAATGGCTCACTTCCTGAACTTGGAGCACAAAAAAGCCTACAGCACCTGGTATTCCCAGGTGGTCTCCCATCCAGGTACTAACTAGGCCCGACACTGCTTAGCTTCTGAGATCAGACGAGATCAGGCGCATTCAGTGTGGTGTGGCCGTAGGCTCTGGGCCTAGTGAGTTTTGTACTTTTAAGCATCTAGTCGGCTAGACCTTGCAGTGTTGAAAGGCAATTGTGAAATGGCTCACTTCCTGAACTTGGAGCACAAAAAAGCCTACAGCACCTGGTATTCCCAGGTGGTCTCCCATCCAGGTACTAACTAGGCCCGACACTGCTTAGCTTCTGAGATCAGACGAGATCAGGCGCATTCAGTGTGGTGTGGCCGTAGGCTCTGGGCCTAGTGAGTTTTGTACTTTTAAGCATCTAGTCGGCTAGACCTTGCAGTTTTAAAAGGCAATTGAGAAAGGGCTCACTTCCTGAACTTGGAGCACAAAAAAGCCTACAGCACCTGGTATTCCCAGGCGGTCTCCCATCCAGGTACTAACTAGGCCTGACACTGCTTAACTTCCGAGATCAGAAGAGATCGGGTGCATTCAGTGTGGTGTGGCCGTAGGCTCTAGGAATGCTAAGAATATTACTCTTATGCATTTGCATTTAGTAAGCTAAGCCATGCAGCCACTTGCAACATGATACCACGCTCATCGCTCGATCAGGCTCGATCAGGCGAGATATATAAGACTGGTGGGCCCATTCAGGACTCCTATGTCTGGTAGGATAACTTTAATTCATCCATCCTGTGTCTGTTGCAGGGAGGTGGAGAGAACAATCAACACAATAATGGTTTTCTTTCATGCCTCTTGAAGGACTCAATATTCTCTGTACTGCATTACATGTGAAAGTCGATTTATTACCCATGAACACACTACCTGTATGCTAATTCTATGTAAAAAGGTAGCTCCAGCCCTCATGATGTTGTCCAACATTTCCGCTATAAAACGGGATACAATTATTTTGGAAACATACCAAATTTGAAAAATAATTGAGAAGTTGCGCAATTACTAATCATGGAGCACAAAAAAGCCTACAGCACCTGGTATTCCCAGGCAGTCTCCCATCCAGGTACTAACTAGGCCCGACCCTGCTTAGCTTCCGAGATCGGGCGCATTCAGTGTGGTGTGGCCGTAGGCTCTGGGCCTAGTGAGTTTTGTACTTTTAAGCATCTAGTCGGCTAGACCTTGCAGTTTCGAAAGGCAATTGTGAAATGGCTCACTTCCTGAACTTGGAGCACAAAAAAGCCTACAGCACCTGGTATTCCCAGGCGGTCTCCCATCCAGGTACTAACGAGGCCCGACACTGCTTAGCTTCCAAGATCAGACGCATTCAGTGTGGTGTGGCCGTAGGCTCTGGGCCTTGTGAGTTTTGTACTTTTAAGCATCTAGTCGGCTAGACCTTGCAGTTTTGAAAGGCAATTGTGAAATGGCTCACTTCCTGAACTTGGAGCACAAAAAAGCCTACAGCACCTGGTATTCCCAGGCGGTCTCCCATCCAGGTACTAACGAGGCCCGACACTGCTTAGCTTCCGAGATCAGACGAGTTCGGACGCATTCAGTGTGGTGTGGCCGTAGGCTCTGGGCCTTGTGAGTTTTGTACTTTTAAGCATCTAGTCGGCTAGACCTTGCAGTTTTGAAAGGCAATTGAGAAATGGCTCACTTCCTGAACTTGGAGTACAAAAAAGCCTACAGCACCTGGTATTCCCAGGCGGTCTCCCATCCAGGTACTAATTAGGCCCGACACTGCTTAGCTTCTGAGATCAGACGAGATCAGGCGCATTCAGTGTGGTGTGGCCGTAGGCTCTGGGCCGAGTGAGTTTTGTACTTTTAAGCATCTAGTCGGCTAGACCTTGCAGTTTTGAAAGACAATTGTGAAATGGCTCACTTCCTGAACTTGGAGCACAAAAAAGCCTACAGCACCTGGTATTCCCAGGTGGTCTCCCATCCAGGTACTAACTAGGCCCGACACTGCTTAGCTTCTGAGATCAGACGAGATCAGGCGCATTCAGTGTGGTGTGGCCGTAGGCTCTGGGCCTAGTGAGTTTTGTACTTTTAAGCATCTAGTCGGCTAGACCTTGCAGTTTTAAAAGGCAATTGAGAAAGGCCTCACTTCCTGAACTTGGAGCACAAAAAAGCCTACAGCACCTGGTATTCCCAGGCCTTCTCCCATCCAGGTACTAACTAGGCCTGACACTGCTTAACTTCCGAGATCAGACGAGATCGGGTGCATTCAGTGTGGTGTGGCCGTAGGCTCTAGGAATGCTAAGAATATTACTCTTATGCATTTGCATTTAGTAAGCTAAGCCATGCAGCCACTTGCAACATGATACCACGCTCATCGCTCGATCAGGCTCGATCAGGCGAGATATATAAGACTGGTGGGCCCATTCAGGACTCCTATGTCTGGTAGGATAACTTTAATTCATCCATCCTGTGTCTGTTGCAGGGAGGTGGAGAGAACAATCAACACAATAATGGTTTTCTTTCATGCCTCTTGAAGGACTCAATATTCTCTGTACTGCATTACATGTGAAAGTCGATTTATTACCCATGAACACACTACCTGTATGCTAATTCTATGTAAAAAGGTAGCTCCAGCCCTCATGATGTTGTCCAACATTTCCGCTATAAAACGGGATACAATTATTTTGGAAACATACCAAATTTGAAAAATAATTGAGAAGTTGCGCAATTACTAATCATGGAGCACAAAAAAGCCTACAGCACCTGGTATTCCCAGGCAGTCTCCCATCCAGGTACTAACGAGGCCCTACACTGCTTAGCTTCCGAAATCAGACGCATTCAGTGTGGTGTGGCCGTAGGCTCTGGGCCTTGTGAGTTTTGTACTTTTAAGCATCTAGTCGGCTAGACCTTGCAGTTTTGAAAGGCAATTGTGAAATGGCTCACTTCCTGAACTTGGAGCACAAAAAAGCCTACAGCACCTGGTATTCCCAGGCGGTCTCCCATCCAGGTACTAACAAGGCCCGACACTGCTTAGCTTCCGAGATCAGACGAGATCGGGCGCATTCAGTGTGATGTGGCCGTAGGCTCTGGGCCTTGTGAGTTTTGTACTTTTAAGCATCTAGTCGGCTAGACCTTGCAGTTTTGAAAGGCAATTGAGAAATGGCTCACTTCCTGAACTTGGAGTACAAAAAAGCCTACAGCACCTGGTATTCCCAGGCGGTCTCCCATCCAGGTACTAACTAGGCCCGACACTGCTTAGCTTCTGAGATCAGACGAGATCAGGCGCATTCAGTGTGGTGTGGCCTTAGGCTCTGGGCCTAGTGAGTTTTGTACTTTTAAGCATCTAGTCGGCTAGACCTTGCAGTTTTAAAAGGCAATTGAGAAAGGGCTCACTTCCTGAACTTGGAGCACAAAAAAGCCTACAGCACCTGGTATTCCCAGGCGGTCTCCCATCCAGGTACTAACTAGGTCTGACACTGCTTAACTTCCGAGATCAGACGAGATCGGGTGCATTCAGTGTGGTGTGGCCGTAGGCTCTAGGAATGCTAAGAATATTACTCTTATGCATTTGCATTTAGTAAGCTAAGCCATGCAGCCACTTGCAACATGATACCACGCTCATCGCTCGATCAGGCTCGATCAGGCGAGATATATAAGACTGGTGGGCCCATTCAGGACTCCTATGTCTGGTAGGATAACTTTAATTCATCCATCCTGTGTCTGTTGCAGGGAGGTGGAGAGAACAATCAACACAATAATGGGTTTCTTTCATGCCTCTTGAAGGACTCAATATTCTCTGTACTGCATTACATGTGAAAGTCGATTTATTACCCATGAACACACTACCTGTATGCTAATTCTATGTAAAAAGGTAGCTCCAGCCCTCATGATGTTGTCCAACATTTCCGCTATAAAACGGGATACAATTATTTTGGAAACATACCAAATTTGAAAAATAATTGAGAATTTGCGCAATTACTAATCATGGAGCACAAAAAAGCCTACAGCACCTGGTATTCCCAGGCAGTCTCCCATCCAGGTACTAACTAGGCCTGACCCTGCTTAGCTTCCGAGATTGGGCGCATTCAGTGCGGTGTGGCCGTAGGCTCTGGGCCTAGTGAGTTTTGTACTTTTAAGCATCTAGTCGGCTAGACCTTGCAGTTTTGAAAGGCAATTGTGAAATGGCTCACTTCCTGAACTTGGAGTACAAAAAAGCCTACAGCACCTGGTATTCCCAGGTGGTCTCCCATCCAGGTACTAACTAGGCCCGACACTGCTTAGCTTCCGAGATCAGACGAGATCGGGCGCAATCAGTGTGGTGTGGCCGTAGGCTCTGGGCCTAGTGAGTTTTGTACTTTTAAGCATCTAGTCAGCTAGACCTTGCAGTTTTGAAAGGCAATTGAGAAATGGCTCACTTCCTGAACTTGGAGCACAAAAAAGCCTACAGCACCTGGTATTCCCAGGCGGTCTCCCATCCAGGTACTAACGAGGCCCGACACTGCTTAGCTTCCGAGATCAGACGAGATCAGGCACATTCAGTGTGGTGTGGCCGTAGGCTCTGGGGCTTGTGAGTTTTGTACTTTTAAGCATCTAGTCGGCTAGACCTTGCAGTTTTAAAAGGCAATTGAGAAAGGGCTCACTTCCTGAACTTGGAGCACAAAAAAGCCTACAGCACCTGGTATTCCCAGGCAGTCTCCCATCCAGGTACTAACTAGGCCTGACACTGCTTAACTTCCGAGATCAGACGAGATCGGGTGCATTCAGTGTGGTGTGGCCGTAGGCTCTAGGAATGCTAAGAATATTACTCTTATGCATTTGCATTTAGTAAGCTAAGCCATGCAGCCACTTGCAACATGATACCACGCTCATCGCTCGATCAGGCTCGATCAGGCGAGATATATAAGACTGGTGGGCCCATTCAGGACTCCTATGTCTGGTAGGATAACTTTAATTCATCCATCCTGTGTCTGTTGCAGGGAGGTGGAGAGAACAATCAACACAATAATGGTTTTCTTTCATGCCTCTTGAAGGACTCAATATTCTCTGTACTGCATTACATGTGAAAGTCGATTTATTACCCATGAACACACTACCTGTATGCTAATTCTATGTAAAAAGGTAGCTCCAGGCCTCATGATGTTGTCCAACATTTCCGCTATAAAACGGGATACAATTATTTTGGAAACATACCAAATTTGAAAAATAATTGAGAAGTTGCGCAATTACTAATCATGGAGCACAAAAAAGCCTACAGCACCTGGTATTCCCAGGCAGTCTCCCATCCAGGTACTAACTAGGCCCGACCCTGTTTAGCTTCCGAGATCGGGTGCATTCAGTGTGGTGTGGCCGTAGGCTCTGGGCCTAGAGAGTTTTGTACTTTTAAGCATCTAGTCGGCTAGACCTTGCAGTTTTGAAAGGCAATTGTGAAATAGGCTCACTTCCTGAACTTGGAGCACAAAAAAGCCTACAGCACCTGGTATTCCCAGGCGGTCTCCCATCCAGGTACTAACGAGGCCCTACACTGCTTAGCTTCTGAGATCAGACGCATTCAGTGTGGTGTGGCCGTAGGCTCTGGGCCTTGTGAGTTTTGTACTTTTAAGCATCTAGTCGGCTAGACCTTGCAGTTTTGAAAGGCAATTGTGAAATGGCTCACTTCCTGAACTTGGAGCACAAAAAAGCCTACAGCACCTGGTATTCCCAGGCGGTCTCCCATCCAGGTACTAACGAGGCCCGACACTGCTTAGCTTCCGAGATCAGACGAGTTCGGGCGCATTCAGTGTGGTGTGGCCGTAGGCTCTGGGCCTTGTGAGTTTTGTACTTTTAAGCATCTAGTCGGCTAGACCTTGCAGTTTTGAAAGGCAATTGAGAAATGGCTCACTTCCTGAACTTGGAGTACAAAAAAGCCTACAGCACCTGGTATTCCCAGGCGGTCTCCCATCCAGGTACTAACTAGGCCCGACACTGCTTAGCTTCTGAGATCAGACGAGATCAGGCGCATTCAGTGTGGTGTGGCCGTAGGCTCTGGGCCGAGTGAGTTTTGTACTTTTAAGCATCTAGTCGGCTAGACCTTGCAGTTTTGAAAGGCAATTGTGAAATGGCTCACTTCCTGAACTTGGAGCACAAAAAAGCCTACAGCACCTGGTATTCCCAGGTGGTCTCCCATCCAGGTACTAACTAGGCCCGACACTGCTTAGCTTTTGAGATCAGACGAGATCAGGCGCATTCAGTGTGGTGTGGCCGTAGGCTCTGGGCCTAGTGAGTTTTGTACTTTTAAGCATCTAGTCGGCTAGACCTTGCAGTTTTAAAAGGCAATTGAGAAAGGCCTCACTTCCTGAACTTGGAGCACAAAAAAGCCTACAGCACCTGGTATTCCCAGGCCTTCTCCCATCCAGGTACTAACTAGGCCTGACACTGCTTAACTTCCGAGATCAGACGAGATCGGGTGCATTCAGTGTGGTGTGGCCGTAGGCTCTAGGAATGCTAAGAATATTACTCTTATGCATTTGCATTTAGTAAGCTAAGCCATGCAGCCACTTGCAACATGATACCACGCTCATCGCTCGATCAGGCTCGATCAGGCGAGATATATAAGACTGGTGGGCCCATTCAGGACTCCTATGTCTGGTAGGATAACTTTAATTCATCCATCCTGTGTCTGTTGCAGGGAGGTGGAGAGAACAATCAACACAATAATGGTTTTCTTTCATGCCTCTTGAAGGACTCAATATTCTCTGTACTGCATTACATGTGAAAGTCGATTTATTACCCATGAACACACTACCTGTATGCTAATTCTATGTAAAAAGGTAGCTCCAGCCCTCATGATGTTGTCCAACATTTCCGCTATAAAACGGGATACAATTATTTTGGAAACATACCAAATTTGAAAAATAATTGAGAAGTTGCGCAATTACTAATCATGGAGCACAAAAAAGCCTACAGCACCTGGTATTCCCAGGCAGTCTCCCATCCAGGTACTAACGAGGCCCTACACTGCTTAGCTTCCGAGATCAGACGCATTCAGTGTGGTGTGGCCGTAGGCTCTGGGCCTTGTGAGTTTTGTACTTTTAAGCATCTAGTCGGCTAGACCTTGCAGTTTTGAAAGGCAATTGTGAAATGGCTCACTTCCTGAACTTGGAGCACAAAAAAGCCTACAGCACCTGGTATTCACAGGCGGTCTCCCATCCAGGTACTAACAAGGCCCGACACTGCTTAGCTTCCGAGATCAGACGAGATCGGGCGCATTCAGTGTGGTGTGGCCGTAGGCTCTGGGCCTTGTGAGTTTTGTACTTTTAAGCATCTAGTCGGCTAGACCTTGCAGTTTTGAAAGGCAATTGAGAAATGGCTCACTTCCTGAACTTGGAGTACAAAAAAGCCTACAGCACCTGGTATTCCCAGGCGGTCTCCCATCCAGGTACTAACTAGGCCCGACACTGCTTAGCTTCTGAGATCAGACGAGATCAGGCGCATTCAGTGTGGTGTGGCCTTAGGCTCTGGGCCGAGTGAGTTTTGTACTTTTAAGCATCTAGTCGGCTAGACCTTGCAGTTTTAAAAGGCAATTGAGAAAGGGCTCACTTCCTGAACTTGGAGCACAAAAAAGCCTACAGCACCTGGTATTCCCAGGCGGTCTCCCATCCAGGTACTAACTAGGCCTGACACTGCTTAACTTCCGAGATCAGACGCATTCAGTGTGGTGTGGCCGTAGGCTCTAGGAATGCTAAGAATATTACTCTTATGCATTTGCATTTAGTAAGCTAAGCCATGCAGCCACTTGCAACATGATACCACGCTCATCGCTCGATCAGGCTCGATCAGGCGAGATATATAAGACTGGTGGGCCCATTCAGGACTCCTATGTCTGGTAGGATAACTTTAATTCATCCATCCTGTGTCTGTTGCAGGGAGGTGGAGAGAACAATCAACACAATAATGGGTTTCTTTCATGCCTCTTGAAGGACTCAATATTCTCTGTACTGCATTACATGTGAAAGTCGATTTATTACCCATGAACACACTACCTGTATGCTAATTCTATGTAAAAAGGTAGCTCCAGCCCTCATGATGTTGTCCAACATTTCCGCTATAAAACGGGATACAATTATTTTGGAAACATACCAAATTTGAAAAATAATTGAGAATTTGCGCAATTACTAATCATGGAGCACAAAAAAGCCTACAGCACCTGGTATTCCCAGGCAGTCTCCCATCCAGGTACTAACTAGGCCCGACCCTGCTTAGCTTCCGAGATCGGGCGCATTCAGTGTGGTGTGGCCGTAGGCTCTGGGCCTAGTGAGTTTTGTACTTTTAAGCATCTAGTCAGCTAGACCTTGCAGTTTTGAAAGGCAATTGAGAAATGGCTCACTTCCTGAACTTGGAGCACAAAAAAGCCTACAGCACCTGGTATTCCCAGGCGGTCTCCCATCCAGGTACTAACGAGGCCCGACACTGCTTAGCTTCCGAGATCAGACGAGATGGGGCGCATTCAGTGTGGTGTGGCCGCAGGCTCTGGACCTTGTGAGTTTTGTACTTTTAAGCATCTAGTCAGCTAGACCTTGCAGTTTTGAAAGGCAATTGAGAAATGGCTCACTTCCTGAACTTGGAGCACAAAAAAGCCTACAGCACCTGGTATTCCCAGGCGGTCTCCCATCCAGGTACTAACGAGGCCCGACACTGCTTAGCTTCCGAGATCAGACGAGATCAGGCGCATTCAGTGTGGTGTGGCCGTAGGCTCTGGGCCTTGTGAGTTTTGTACTTTTAAGCATCTAGTCGGCTAGACCTTGCAGTTTTAAAAGGCAATTGAGAAAGGGCTCACTTCCTGAACTTGGAGCACAAAAAAGCCTACAGCACCTGGTATTCCCAGGCGGTCTCCCATCCAGGTACTAACTAGGCCTGACACTGCTTAACTTCCAAGATCAGACGAGATCGGGTGCATTCAGTGTGGTGTGGCCGTAGGCTCTAGGAATGCTAAGAATATTACTCTTATGCATTTGCATTTAGTAAGCTAAGCCATGCAGCCACTTGCAACATGATACCACGCTCATCGCTCGATCAGGCTCGATCAGGCGAGATATATAAGACTGGTGGGCCCATTCAGGACTCCTATGTCTGGTAGGATAACTTTAATTCATCCATCCTGTGTCTGTTGCAGGGAGGTGGAGAGAACAATCAACACAATAATGGGTTTCTTTCATGCCTCTTGAAGGACTCAATATTCTCTGTACTGCATTACATGTGAAAGTCGATTTATTACCCATGAACACACTACCTGTATGCTAATTCTATGTAAAAAGGTAGCTCCAGCCCTCATGATGTTGTCCAACATTTCCGCTATAAAACGGGATACAATTATTTTGGAAACATACCAAATTTGAAAAATAATTGAGAAGTTGCGCAATTACTAATCATGGAGCACAAAAAAGCCTACAGCACCTGGTATTCCCAGGCAGTCTCCCATCCAGGTACTAACTAGGCCTGACCCTGCTCAGCTTCCGAGATCGGGCGCATTCAGTGTGGTGTGGCCGTAGGCTCTGGGCCTAGTGAGTTTTGTACTTTTAAGCATCTAGTCGGCTAGACCTTGCAGTTTTGAAACGGAATTGTGAAATGGCTCACTTCCTGAACTTGGAGCACAAAAAAGCCTACAGCACCTGGTATTCCCAGGCGGTCTCCCATCCAGGTACTAACGAGGCCCGACACTGCTTAGCTTCCGAGATCAGACAAGATCGGGCGCATTCAGTGTAGTGTGGCCGTAGGCTCTGGGCCTTGTGAGTTTTGTACTTTTAAGCATCTAGTCGGCTAGACCTTGCAGTTTTGAAAGGCAATTGAGAAATGGCTCACTTCCTGAACTTGGAGTACAAAAAAGCCTACAGCACCTGGTATTCCCAGGCGGTCTCCCATCCAGGTACTAACTAGGCCCGACACTGCTTAGCTTCTGAGATCAGACGAGATCAGGCGCATTCAGTGTGGTGTGGCCGTAGGCTCTGGGCCTAGTGAGTTTTGTACTTTTAAGCATCTAGTCGGCTAGACCTTGCAGTTTTGAAAGGCAATTGAGAAAGGGCTCACTTCCTGAACTTGGAGCACAAAAAAGCCTACAGCACCTGGTATTCCCAGGCGGTCTCCCATCCAGGTACTAACTAGGCCTAACACTGCTTAACTTCCGAGATCAGACGAGATCGGGTGCATTCAGTGTGGTGTGGCCGTAGGCTCTAGGAATGCTAAGAATATTACTCTTATGCATTTGCATTTAGTAAGCTAAGCCATGCAGCCACTTGCAACATGATACCACGCTCATCGCTCGATCAGGTTCGATCAGGCGAGATATATAAGACTGGTGGGCCCATTCAGGACTCCTATGTCTGGTAGGATAACTTTAATTCATCCATCCTGTGTCTGTTGCAGGGAGGTGGAGAGAACAATCAACACAGTAATGGTTTTCTTTCATGCCTCTTGAAGGACTCAATATTCTCTGTACTGCATTACATGTGAAAGTCGATTTATTACCCATGAACACACTACCTGTATGCTAATTCTATGTAAAAAGGTAGCTCCAGCCCTCATGATGTTGTCCAACATTTCCGCTATAAAACGGGATACAATTATTTTGGAAACATACCAAATTTGAAAAATAATTGAGAAGTTGCGCAATTACTAATCATGGAGCACAAAAAAGCCTACAGCACCTGGTATTCCCAGGCAGTCTCCCATCCAGGTACTAACTAGGCCCGACCCTGCTTAGCTTCCGAGATCGGGCGCATGGCCGTAGGCTCTGGGACTAGTGAGTTTTGTACTTTTAAGCATCTAGTCGGCTAGACCTTGCAGTTTTGAAAGGCAATTGTGAAATGGCTCACTTCCTGAACTTGGAGCACAAAAAAGCCTACAGCACCTGGTATTCCCAGGTGGTCTCCCATCCAGGTACTAACTAGGCCCGACACTGCTTAGCTTCTGAGATCAGACGAGATCAGGCGCATTCAGTGTGGTGTGGCCGTAGGCTCTGGGCCTAGTGAGTTTTGTACTTTTAAGCATCTAGTCGGCTAGACCTTGCAGTGTTGAAAGGCAATTGTGAAATGGCTCACTTCCTGAACTTGGAGCACAAAAAAGCCTACAGCACCTGGTATTCCCAGGTGGTCTCCCATCCAGGTACTAACTAGGCCCGACACTGCTTAGCTTCTGAGATCAGACGAGATCAGGCGCATTCAGTGTGGTGTGGCCGTAGGCTCTGGGCCTAGTGAGTTTTGTACTTTTAAGCATCTAGTCGGCTAGACCTTGCAGTTTTAAAAGGCAATTGAGAAAGGGCTCACTTCCTGAACTTGGAGCACAAAAAAGCCTACAGCACCTGGTATTCCCAGGCGGTCTCCCATCCAGGTACTAACTAGGCCTGACACTGCTTAACTTCCGAGATCAGAAGAGATCGGGTGCATTCAGTGTGGTGTGGCCGTAGGCTCTAGGAATGCTAAGAATATTACTCTTATGCATTTGCATTTAGTAAGCTAAGCCATGCAGCCACTTGCAACATGATACCACGCTCATCGCTCGATCAGGCTCGATCAGGCGAGATATATAAGACTGGTGGGCCCATTCAGGACTCCTATGTCTGGTAGGATAACTTTAATTCATCCATCCTGTGTCTGTTGCAGGGAGGTGGAGAGAACAATCAACACAATAATGGTTTTCTTTCATGCCTCTTGAAGGACTCAATATTCTCTGTACTGCATTACATGTGAAAGTCGATTTATTACCCATGAACACACTACCTGTATGCTAATTCTATGTAAAAAGGTAGCTCCAGCCCTCATGATGTTGTCCAACATTTCCGCTATAAAACGGGATACAATTATTTTGGAAACATACCAAATTTGAAAAATAATTGAGAAGTTGCGCAATTACTAATCATGGAGCACAAAAAAGCCTACAGCACCTGGTATTCCCAGGCAGTCTCCCATCCAGGTACTAACTAGGCCCGACCCTGCTTAGCTTCCGAGATCGGGCGCATTCAGTGTGGTGTGGCCGTAGGCTCTGGGCCTAGTGAGTTTTGTACTTTTAAGCATCTAGTCGGCTAGACCTTGCAGTTTCGAAAGGCAATTGTGAAATGGCTCACTTCCTGAACTTGGAGCACAAAAAAGCCTACAGCACCTGGTATTCCCAGGCGGTCTCCCATCCAGGTACTAACGAGGCCCGACACTGCTTAGCTTCCAAGATCAGACGCATTCAGTGTGGTGTGGCCGTAGGCTCTGGGCCTTGTGAGTTTTGTACTTTTAAGCATCTAGTCGGCTAGACCTTGCAGTTTTGAAAGGCAATTGTGAAATGGCTCACTTCCTGAACTTGGAGCACAAAAAAGCCTACAGCACCTGGTATTCCCAGGCGGTCTCCCATCCAGGTACTAACGAGGCCCGACACTGCTTAGCTTCCGAGATCAGACGAGATCGGGCGCATTCAGTGTGGTGTGGCCGTAGGCTCTGGGCCTTGTGAGTTTTGTACTTTTAAGCATCTAGTCGGCTAGACCTTGCAGTTTTGAAAGGCAATTGAGAAATGGCTCACTTCCTGAACTTGGAGTACAAAAAAGCCTACAGCACCTGGTATTCCCAGGCGGTCTCCCATCCAGGTACTAACTAGGCCCGACACTGCTTAGCTTCTGAGATCAGACGAGATCAGGCGCATTCAGTGTGGTGTGGCCGTAGGCTCTGGGCCTAGTGAGTTTTGTACTTTTAAGCATCTAGTCGGCTAGACCTTGCAGTTTTGAAAGGCAATTGTGAAATGGCTCACTTCCTGAACTTGGAGCACAAAAAAGCCTACAGCACCTGGTATTCCCAGGCGGTCTCCCATCCAGGTACTAACGAGGCCCGACACTGCTTAGCTTCCGAGATCAGACGAGATCGGGCGCATTCAGTGTGGTGTGGCCGTAGGCTCTGGGCCTTGTGAGTTTTGTACTTTTAAGCATCTAGTCGGCTAGACCTTGCAGTTTTAAAAGGCAATTGAGAAAGGGCTCACTTCCTGAACTTGGAGCACAAAAAAGCCTACAGCACCTGGTATTCCCAGGCGGTCTCCCATCCAGGTACTAACTAGGCCTGACACTGCTTAACTTCCGAGATCAGACGAGATCGGGTGCATTCAGTGTGGTGTGGCCGTAGGCTCTAGGAACGCTAAGAATATTACTCTTATGCATTTGCATTTATTAAGCTAAGCCATGCAGCCACTTGCAACATGATACCACGCTCATCGCTCGATCAGGCTCGATCAGGCGAGATATATAAGACTGGTGGGCCCATTCAGGACTCCTATGTCTGGTAGGATAACTTTAATTCATCCATCCTGTGTCTGTTGCAGGGAGGTGGAGAGAACAATCAACACAATAATGGGTTTCTTTCATGCCTCTTGAAGGACTCAATATTCTCTGTACTGCATTACATGTGAAAGTCGATTTATTACCCATGAACACACTACCTGTATGCTAATTCTATGTAAAAAGGTAGCTCCAGCCCTCATGATGTTGTCCAACATTTCCGCTATAAAACGGGATACAATTATTTTGGAAACATACCAAATTTGAAAAATAATTGAGAATTTGCGCAATTACTAATCATGGAGCACAAAAAAGCCTACAGCACCTGGTATTCCCAGGCAGTCTCCCATCCAGGTACTAACTAGGCCCGACCCTGCTTAGCTTCCGAGATCGGGCGCATTCAGTGTGGTGTGGCCGTAGGCTCTGGGCCTAGTGAGTTTTGTACTTTTAAGCATCTAGTCAGCTAGACCTTGCAGTTTTGAAAGGCAATTGAGAAATGGCTCACTTCCTGAACTTGGAGCACAAAAAAGCCTACAGCACCTGGTATTCCCAGGCGGTCTCCCATCCAGGTACTAACGAGGCCCGACACTGCTTAGCTTCCGAGATCAGACGAGATGGGGCGCATTCAGTGTGGTGTGGCCGCAGGCTCTGGACCTTGTGAGTTTTGTACTTTTAAGCATCTAGTCAGCTAGACCTTGCAGTTTTGAAAGGCAATTGAGAAATGGCTCACTTCCTGAACTTGGAGCACAAAAAAGCCTACAGCACCTGGTATTCCCAGGCGGTCTCCCATCCAGGTACTAACGAGGCCCGACACTGCTTAGCTTCCGAGATCAGACGAGATCAGGCGCATTCAGTGTGGTGTGGCTGTAGGCTCTGGGCCTTGTGAGTTTTGTACTTTTAAGCATCTAGTCGGCTAGACCTTGCAGTTTTAAAAGGCAATTGAGAAAGGGCTCACTTCCTGAACTTGGAGCACAAAAAAGCCTACAGCACCTGGTATTCCCAGGCGGTCTCCCATCCAGGTACTAACTAGGCCTGACACTGCTTAACTTCCAAGATCAGACGAGATCGGGTGCATTCAGTGTGGTGTGGCCGTAGGCTCTAGGAATGCTAAGAATATTACTCTTATGCATTTGCATTTAGTAAGCTAAGCCATGCAGCCACTTGCAACATGATACCACGCTCATCGCTCGATCAGGCTCGATCAGGCGAGATATATAAGACTGGTGGGCCCATTCAGGACTCCTATGTCTGGTAGGATAACTTTAATTCATCCATCCTGTGTCTGTTGCAGGGAGGTGGAGAGAACAATCAACACAATAATGGGTTTCTTTCATGCCTCTTGAAGGACTCAATATTCTCTGTACTGCATTACATGTGAAAGTCGATTTATTACCCATGAACACACTACCTGTATGCTAATTCTATGTAAAAAGGTAGCTCCAGCCCTCATGATGTTGTCCAACATTTCCGCTATAAAACGGGATACAATTATTTTGGAAACATACCAAATTTGAAAAATAATTGAGAAGTTGCGCAATTACTAATCATGGAGCACAAAAAAGCCTACAGCACCTGGTATTCCCAGGCAGTCTCCCATCCAGGTACTAACTAGGCCTGACCCTGCTCAGCTTCCGAGATCGGGCGCATTCAGTGTGGTGTGGCCGTAGGCTCTGGGCCTAGTGAGTTTTGTACTTTTAAGCATCTAGTCGGCTAGACCTTGCAGTTTTGAAACGGAATTGTGAAATGGCTCACTTCCTGAACTTGGAGCACAAAAAAGCCTACAGCACCTGGTATTCCCAGGCGGTCTCCCATCCAGGTACTAACGAGGCCCGACACTGCTTAGCTTCCGAGATCAGACAAGATCGGGCGCATTCAGTGTAGTGTGGCCGTAGGCTCTGGGCCTTGTGAGTTTTGTACTTTTAAGCATCTAGTCGGCTAGACCTTGCAGTTTTGAAAGGCAATTGAGAAATGGCTCACTTCCTGAACTTGGAGTACAAAAAAGCCTACAGCACCTGGTATTCCCAGGCGGTCTCCCATCCAGGTACTAACTAGGCCCGACACTGCTTAGCTTCTGAGATCAGACGAGATCAGGCGCATTCAGTGTGGTGTGGCCGTAGGCTCTGGGCCTAGTGAGTTTTGTACTTTTAAGCATCTAGTCGGCTAGACCTTGCAGTTTTGAAAGGCAATTGAGAAAGGGCTCACTTCCTGAACTTGGAGCACAAAAAAGCCTACAGCACCTGGTATTCCCAGGCGGTCTCCCATCCAGGTACTAACTAGGCCTAACACTGCTTAACTTCCGAGATCAGACGAGATCGGGTGCATTCAGTGTGGTGTGGCCGTAGGCTCTAGGAATGCTAAGAATATTACTCTTATGCATTTGCATTTAGTAAGCTAAGCCATGCAGCCACTTGCAACATGATACCACGCTCATCGCTCGATCAGGCTCGATCAGGCGAGATATATAAGACTGGTGGGCCCATTCAGGACTCCTATGTCTGGTAGGATAACTTTAATTCATCCATCCTGTGTCTGTTGCAGGGAGGTGGAGAGAACAATCAACACAGTAATGGTTTTCTTTCATGCCTCTTGAAGGACTCAATATTCTCTGTACTGCATTACATGTGAAAGTCGATTTATTACCCATGAACACACTACCTGTATGCTAATTCTATGTAAAAAGGTAGCTCCAGCCCTCATGATGTTGTCCAACATTTCCGCTATAAAACGGGATACAATTATTTTGGAAACATACCAAATTTGAAAAATAATTGAGAAGTTGCGCAATTACTAATCATGGAGCACAAAAAAGCCTACAGCACCTGGTATTCCCAGGCAGTCTCCCATCCAGGTACTAACTAGGCCCGACCCTGCTTAGCTTCCGAGATCGGGCGCATGGCCGTAGGCTCTGGGACTAGTGAGTTTTGTACTTTTAAGCATCTAGTCGGCTAGACCTTGCAGTTTTGAAAGGCAATTGTGAAATGGCTCACTTCCTGAACTTGGAGCACAAAAAAGCCTACAGCACCTGGTATTCCCAGGTGGTCTCCCATCCAGGTACTAACTAGGCCCGACACTGCTTAGCTTCTGAGATCAGACGAGATCAGGCGCATTCAGTGTGGTGTGGCCGTAGGCTCTGGGCCTAGTGAGTTTTGTACTTTTAAGCATCTAGTCGGCTAGACCTTGCAGTGTTGAAAGGCAATTGTGAAATGGCTCACTTCCTGAACTTGGAGCACAAAAAAGCCTACAGCACCTGGTATTCCCAGGTGGTCTCCCATCCAGGTACTAACTAGGCCCGACACTGCTTAGCTTCTGAGATCAGACGAGATCAGGCGCATTCAGTGTGGTGTGGCCGTAGGCTCTGGGCCTAGTGAGTTTTGTACTTTTAAGCATCTAGTCGGCTAGACCTTGCAGTTTTAAAAGGCAATTGAGAAAGGGCTCACTTCCTGAACTTGGAGCACAAAAAAGCCTACAGCACCTGGTATTCCCAGGCGGTCTCCCATCCAGGTACTAACTAGGCCTGACACTGCTTAACTTCCGAGATCAGAAGAGATCGGGTGCATTCAGTGTGGTGTGGCCGTAGGCACTAGGAATGCTAAGAATATTACTCTTATGCATTTGCATTTAGTAAGCTAAGCCATGCAGCCACTTGCAACATGATACCACGCTCATCGCTCGATCAGGCTCGATCAGGCGAGATATATAAGACTGGTGGGCCCATTCAGGACTCCTATGTCTGGTAGGATAACTTTAATTCATCCATCCTGTGTCTGTTGCAGGGAGGTGGAGAGAACAATCAACACAATAATGGTTTTCTTTCATGCCTCTTGAAGGACTCAATATTCTCTGTACTGCATTACATGTGAAAGTCGATTTATTACCCATGAACACACTACCTGTATGCTAATTCTATGTAAAAAGGTAGCTCCAGCCCTCATGATGTTGTCCAACATTTCCGCTATAAAACGGGATACAATTATTTTGGAAACATACCAAATTTGAAAAATAATTGAGAAGTTGCGCAATTACTAATCATGGAGCACAAAAAAGCCTACAGCACCTGGTATTCCCAGGCAGTCTCCCATCCAGGTACTAACTAGGCCCGACCCTGCTTAGCTTCCGAGATCGGGCGCATTCAGTGTGGTGTGGCCGTAGG
Source organism: Ambystoma mexicanum (assembly GCF_040938575.1). Lineage (NCBI taxonomy): Eukaryota > Metazoa > Chordata > Amphibia > Caudata > Ambystomatidae > Ambystoma > Ambystoma mexicanum. The sequence continues at coordinate 844,207,185 of NC_090927.1, forward strand.
CTCTGGGCCTAGTGAGTTTTGTACTTTTAAGCATCTAGTCGGCTAGACCTTGCAGTTTCGAAAGGCAATTGTGAAATGGCTCACTTCCTGAACTTGGAGCACAAAAAAGCCTACAGCACCTGGTATTCCCAGGCGGTCTCCCATCCAGGTACTAACGAGGCCCGACACTGCTTAGCTTCCAAGATCAGACGCATTCAGTGTGGTGTGGCCGTAGGCTCTGGGCCTTGTGAGTTTTGTACTTTTAAGCATCTAGTCGGCTAGACCTTGCAGTTTTGAAAGGCAATTGTGAAATGGCTCACTTCCTGAACTTGGAGCACAAAAAAGCCTACAGCACCTGGTATTCCCAGGCGGTCTCCCATCCAGGTACTAACGAGGCCCGACACTGCTTAGCTTCCGAGATCAGACGAGATCGGGCGCATTCAGTGTGGTGTGGCCGTAGGCTCTGGGCCTTGTGAGTTTTGTACTTTTAAGCATCTAGTCGGCTAGACCTTGCAGTTTTGAAAGGCAATTGAGAAATGGCTCACTTCCTGAACTTGGAGTACAAAAAAGCCTACAGCACCTGGTATTCCCAGGCGGTCTCCCATCCAGGTACTAACTAGGCCCGACACTGCTTAGCTTCTGAGATCAGACGAGATCAGGCGCATTCAGTGTGGTGTGGCCGTAGGCTCTGGGCCTAGTGAGTTTTGTACTTTTAAGCATCTAGTCGGCTAGACCTTGCAGTTTTGAAAGGCAATTGTGAAATGGCTCACTTCCTGAACTTGGAGCACAAAAAAGCCTACAGCACCTGGTATTCCCAGGCGGTCTCCCATCCAGGTACTAACGAGGCCCGACACTGCTTAGCTTCCGAGATCAGACGAGATCGGGCGCATTCAGTGTGGTGTGGCCGTAGGCTCTGGGCCTTGTGAGTTTTGTACTTTTAAGCATCTAGTCGGCTAGACCTTGCAGTTTTAAAAGGCAATTGAGAAAGGGCTCACTTCCTGAACTTGGAGCACAAAAAAGCCTACAGCACCTGGTATTCCCAGGCGGTCTCCCATCCAGGTACTAACTAGGCCTGACACTGCTTAACTTCCGAGATCAGACGAGATCGGGTGCATTCAGTGTGGTGTGGCCGTAGGCTCTAGGAACGCTAAGAATATTACTCTTATGCATTTGCATTTAGTAAGCTAAGCCATGCAGCCACTTGCAACATGATACCACGCTCATCGCTCGATCAGGCTCGATCAGGCGAGATATATAAGACTGGTGGGCCCATTCAGGACTCCTATGTCTGGTAGGATAACTTTAATTCATCCATCCTGTGTCTGTTGCAGGGAGGTGGAGAGAACAATCAACACAATAATGGTTTTCTTTCATGCCTCTTGAAGGACTCAATATTCTCTGTACTGCATTACATGTGAAAGTCGATTTATTACCCATGAACACACTACCTGTATGCTAATTCTATGTAAAAAGGTAGCTCCAGCCCTCATGATGTTGTCCAACATTTCCGCTATAAAACGGGATACAATTATTTTGGAAACATACCAAATTTGAAAAATAATTGAGAAGTTGCGCAATTACTAATCATGGAGCACAAAAAAGCCTACAGCACCTGGTATTCCCAGGCAGTCTCCCATCCAGGTACTAACTAGGCCCGACCCTGCTTAGCTTCCGAGATCGGGCGCATTCAGTGTGGTGTGGCCGTAGGCTCTGGGCCTAGTGAGTTTTGTACTTTTAAGCATCTAGTCGGCTAGACCTTGCAGTTTCGAAAGGCAATTGTGAAATGGCTCACTTCCTGAACTTGGAGCACAAAAAAGCCTACAGCACCTGGTATTCCCAGGCGGTCTCCCATCCAGGTACTAACGAGGCCCGACACTGCTTAGCTTCCAAGATCAGACGCATTCAGTGTGGTGTGGCCGTAGGCTCTGGGCCTTGTGAGTTTTGTACTTTTAAGCATCTAGTCGGCTAGACCTTGCAGTTTTGAAAGGCAATTGTGAAATGGCTCACTTCCTGAACTTGGAGCACAAAAAAGCCTACAGCACCTGGTATTCCCAGGCGGTCTCCCATCCAGGTACTAACGAGGCCCGACACTGCTTAGCTTCCGAGATCAGACGAGATCGGGCGCATTCAGTGTGGTGTGGCCGTAGGCTCTGGGCCTTGTGAGTTTTGTACTTTTAAGCATCTAGTCGGCTAGACCTTGCAGTTTTGAAAGGCAATTGAGAAATGGCTCACTTCCTGAACTTGGAGTACAAAAAAGCCTACAGCACCTGGTATTCCCAGGCGGTCTCCCATCCAGGTACTAACTAGGCCCGACACTGCTTAGCTTCTGAGATCAGACGAGATCAGGCGCATTCAGTGTGGTGTGGCCGTAGGCTCTGGGCCTAGTGAGTTTTGTACTTTTAAGCATCTAGTCGGCTAGACCTTGCAGTTTTGAAAGGCAATTGTGAAATGGCTCACTTCCTGAACTTGGAGCACAAAAAAGCCTACAGCACCTGGTATTCCCAGGCGGTCTCCCATCCAGGTACTAACGAGGCCCGACACTGCTTAGCTTCCGAGATCAGACGAGATCGGGCGCATTCAGTGTGGTGTGGCCGTAGGCTCTGGGCCTTGTGAGTTTTGTACTTTTAAGCATCTAGTCGGCTAGACCTTGCAGTTTTAAAAGGCAATTGAGAAAGGGCTCACTTCCTGAACTTGGAGCACAAAAAAGCCTACAGCACCTGGTATTCCCAGGCGGTCTCCCATCCAGGTACTAACTAGGCCTGACACTGCTTAACTTCCGAGATCAGACGAGATCGGGTGCATTCAGTGTGGTGTGGCCGTAGGCTCTAGGAACGCTAAGAATATTACTCTTATGCATTTGCATTTAGTAAGCTAAGCCATGCAGCCACTTGCAACATGATACCACGCTCATCGCTCGATCAGGCTCGATCAGGCGAGATATATAAGACTGGTGGGCCCATTCAGGACTCCTATGTCTGGTAGGATAACTTTAATTCATCCATCCTGTGTCTGTTGCAGGGAGGTGGAGAGAACAATCAACACAATAATGGTTTTCTTTCATGCCTCTTGAAGGACTCAATATTCTCTGTACTGCATTACATGTGAAAGTCGATTTATTACCCATGAACACACTACCTGTATGCTAATTCTATGTAAAAAGGTAGCTCCAGCCCTCATGATGTTGTCCAACATTTCCGCTATAAAACGGGATACAATTATTTTGGAAACATACCAAATTTGAAAAATAATTGAGAAGTTGCGCAATTACTAATCATGGAGCACAAAAAAGCCTACAGCACCTGGTATTCCCAGGCAGTCTCCCATCCAGGTACTAACTAGGCCCGACCCTGCTTAGCTTCCGAGATTGGGCACATTCAGTGTGGTGTGGCCGTAGGCTCTGGGCCTAGTGAGTTTTGTACTTTTAAGCATCTAGTCGGCTAGACCTTGCAGTTTTGAAAGGCAATTGTGAAATGGCTCACTTCCTGAACTTGGAGTACAAAAAGCCTACAGCACCTGGTATTCCCAGGTGATCTCCCATCCAGGTACTAACTAGGCCCGACACTGCTTAGCTTCCGAGATCAGACGAGATCGGGCGCAATCAGTGTGGTGTGGCCGTAGGCTCTGGGCCTAGTGAGTTTTGTACTTTTAAGCATCTAGTCAGCTAGACCTTGCAGTTTTGAAAGGCAATTGAGAAATGGCTCACTTCCTGAACTTGGAGCACAAAAAAGCCTACAGCACCTGGTATTCCCAGGCGGTCTCCCATCCAGGTACTAACAAGGCCCGACACTGCTTAGCTTCCGAGATCAGACGAGATCGGGCGCATTCAGTGTGGTGTGGCCGTAGGCTCTGGGCCTTGTGAGTTTTGTACTTTTAAGCATCTAGTCGGCTAGACCTTGCAGTTTTGAAAGGCAATTGAGAAATGGCTCACTTCCTGAACTTGGAGTACAAAAAAGCTTACAGCACCTGGTATTCCCAGGCGGTCTCCCATCCAGGTACTAACTAGGCCCGACACTGCTTAGCTTCTGAGATCAGACGAGATCAGGCGAGATCAGGCGCATTCAGTGTGGTGTGGCCGTAGGCTCTGGGCCTAGTGAGTTTTGTACTTTTAAGCATCTAGTCGGCTAGACCTTGCAGTTTTGAAAGGCAATTGTGAAATGGCTCACTTCCTGAACTTGGAGCACAAAAAAGCCTACAGCACCTGGTATTCCCAGGTGGTCTCCCATCCAGGTACTAACTAGGCCCGACACTGCTTAGCTTGCGAGATCAGACGAGATCGGGCGCAATCAGTGTGGTGTGTCCGTAGTCTCTGGGCCTAGTGAGTTTTGTACTTTTAAGCATCTAGTCAGCTAGACCTTGCAGTTTTGAATGGCAATTGAGAAATGGCTCACTTCCTGAACTTGGAGCACAAAAAAGCCTACAGCACCTGGTATTCCCAGGCGGTCTCCCATCCAGGTACTAACGAGGCCCGACACAGCTTAGCTTCCGAGATCAGACGCATTCAGTGTGGTGTGGCCGTAGGCTCTGGGCCTTGTGAGTTTTGTACTTTTAAGCATCTAGTCGGCTAGACCTTGCAGTTTTGAAAGGCAATTGTGAAATGGCTCACTTCCTGAACTTGGAGCACAAAAAAGCCTACAGCACCTAGTATTCCCAGGCGGTCTCCCATCCAGGTACTAACTAGGCCTAACACTGCTTAACTTCCGAGATCAGACGAGATCGGGTGCATTCAGTGTGGTGTGGCCGTAGGCTCTAGAAATGCTAAGAATATTACTCTTATGCATTTGCATTTAGTAAGCTAAGCCATGCAGCCACTTGCAACATGATACCACGCTCATCGCTCGATCAGGCGAGATATATAAGACTGGTGGGCCCATTCAGGACTCCTATGTCTGGTAGGATAACTTTAATTCATCCATCCTGTGTCTGTTGCAGGGAGGTGGAGAGAACAATCAACACAATAATGGTTTTCTTTCATGCCTCTTGAAGGACTCAATATTCTCTGTACTGCATTACATGTGAAAGTCGATTTATTACCCATGAACACACTACCTGTATGCTAATTCTATGTAAAAAGGTAGCTCCAGCCCTCATGATGTTGTCCAACATTTCCGCTATAAAACGGGATACGATTATTTTGGAAACATACCAAATTTGAAAAATAATTGAGAAGTTGCGCAATTACTAATCATGGAGCACAAAAAAGCCTACAGCACCTGGTATTCCCAGGCAGTCTCCCATCCAGGTACTAACTAGGCCCGACCCTGCTTAGCTTCCGAGATCGGGCGCATTCAGTGTGGTGTGGCCGTAGGCTCTGGGCCTAGTGAGTTTTGTACTTTTAAGCATCTAGTCGGCTAGACCTTGCAGTTTTGAAAGGCAATTGTGAAATGGCTCACTTCCTGAACTTGGAGCACAAAAAAGCCTACAGCACCTGGTATTCCCAGGCTGTCTCCCATCCAGGTACTAACGAGGCCCGACACTGCTTAGCTTCCGAGACCAGACGAGATCGGGCGCATTCAGTGTGGTGTGGCCGCAGGCTCTGGGCCTTATGAGTTTTGTACTTTTAAGCATCTAGTCGGCTAGACCTTGCAGTTTTGAAAGGCAATTGTGAAATGGCTCACTTCCTGAACTTGGAGCACAAAAAAGCCTACAGCACCTGGTATTCCCAGGCGGTCTCCCATCCAGGTACTAACGAGGCCCGACACTGCTTAGCTTCCGAGATCAGACGAGATCGGGCGCATTCAGTGTGGTGTGGCCGTAGGCTCTGGGCCTTGTGAGTTTTGTACTTTTAAGCATCTAGTCGGCTAGACCTTGCAGTTTTGAAAGGCAATTGAGAAATGGCTCACTTCCTGAACTTGGAGTACAAAAAAGCCTACAGCACCTGGTATTCCCAGGCGGTCTCCCATCCAGGTACTAACTAGGACCGACACTGCTTAGCTTCTGAGATCAGACGAGATCAGGCGCATTCAGTGTGGTGTGGCCGTAGGCTCTGGGCCTAGTGAGTTTTGTACTTTTAAGCATCTAGTCGGCTAGACCTTGCAGTTTTGAAAGGCAATTGTGAAATGGCTCACTTCCTGAACTTGGAGCACAAAAAAGCCTACAGCACCTGGTATTCCCAGGCGGTCTCCCATCCAGGTACTAACTAGGCCTGACACTGCTTAACTTCCGAGATCAGATGAGATCGGGTGCATTCAGTGTGGTGTGGCCGTAGGCTCTAGGAATGCTAAGAATATTACTCTTATGCATTTGCATTTAGTAAGCTAAGCCATGCAGCCACTTGCAACATGATACCACGCTCATCGCTCGATCAGGCTCGATCAGGCGAGATATATAAGACTGGTGGGCCCATTCAGGACTCCTATGTCTGGTAGGATAACTTTAATTCATCCATCCTGTGTCTGTTGCAGGGAGGTGGAGAGAACAATCAACACAATAATGGTTTTCTTTCATGCCTCTTGAAGGACTCAATATTCTCTGTACTGCATTACATGTGAAAGTCGATTTATTACCCATGAACACACTACCTGTATGCTAATTCTATGTAAAAAGGTAGCTCCAGCCCTCATGATGTTGTCCAACATTTCCGCTATAAAACGGGATACAATTATTTTGGAAACATACCAAATTTGAAAAATAATTGAGAAGTTGCGCAATTACTAATCATGGAGCACAAAAAAGCCTACAGCACCTGGTATTCCCAGGCAGTCTCCCATCCAGGTACTAACTAGGCCCGACCCTGCTTAGCTTCCGAGATCGGGCGCATTCAGTGTGGTGTGGCCGTAGGCTCTGGGCCTAGTGAGTTTTGTACTTTTAAGCATCTAGTCGGCTAGACCTTGCAGTTTTGAAAGGCCATTGTGAAATGGCTCACTTCCTGAACTTGGAGTACAAAAAAGCCTACAGCACCTGGTATTCCCAGGTGGTCTCCCATCCAGGTACTAACTAGGCCCGACACTGCTTAGCTTCTGAGATCAGACGAGATCGGGCGCAATCAGTGTGGTGTGGCCGTAGGCTCTGGGCCTAGTGAGTTTTGTACTTTTAAGCATCTAGTCGGCTAGACCTTGCAGTTTTGAAAGGCAATTGTGAAATGGCTCACTTCCTGAACTTGGAGTACAAAAAAGCCTACAGCACCTGGTATTCCCAGGTGGTCTCCCATCCAGGTACTAACTAGGCCCGACACTGCTTAGCTTCTGAGATCAGACGAGATCGGGCGCAATCAGTGTGGTGTGGCCGTAGGCTCTGGGCCTAGTGAGTTTTATACTTTTAAGCATCTAGTCAGCTAGACCTTGCAGTTTTGAAAGGCAATTGAGAAATGGCTCACTTCCTGAACTTGGAGCACAAAAATGCCTACAGCACCCGGTATTCCCAGGCGGTCTCCCATCCAGGTACTAACAAGGCCCGACACTGCTTAGCTTCCGAGATCAGACGAGATCGGGCGCATTCAGTGTGGTGTGGCCGTAGGCTCTGGGCCTTGTGAGTTTTGTACTTTTAAGCATCTAGTCGGCTAGACCTTGCAGTTTTGAAAGGCAATTGAGAAATGGCTCACTTCCTGAACTTGGAGTACAAAAAAGCCTACAGCACCTGGTATTCCCAGGCGGTCTCCCATCCAGGTACTAACTAGGCCCGACACTGCTTAGCTTCTGAGATCAGACGAGATCAGGCGCATTCAGTGTGGTGTGGCCGTAGGCTCTGGGCCTAGTGAGTTTTGTACTTTTAAGCATCTAGTCGGCTAGACCTTGCAGTTTTGAAAGGCAATTGTGAAATGGCTCACTTCCTGAACTTGGAGCACAAAAAAACCTACAGCACCTGGTATTCCCAGGTGGTCTCCCATCCAGGTACTAACTAGGCCCGACACTGCTTAGTTTCCGAGATCAGACGAGATCGGGCGCAATCAGTGTGGTGTGTCCGTAGTCTCTGGGCCTAGTGAGTTTTGTACTTTTAAGCATCTAGTCAGCTAGACCTTGCAGTTTTGAATGGCAATTGAGAAATGGCTCACTTCCTGAACTTGGAGCACAAAAAAGCCTACAGCACCTGGTATTCCCAGGCGGTCTCCCATCCAGGTACTAACGAGGCCCGACACAGCTTAGCTTCCGAGATCAGACGCATTCAGTGTGGTGTGGCCGTAGGCTCTGGGCCTTGTGAGTTTTGTACTTTTAAGCATCTAGTCGGCTAGACCTTGCAGTTTTGAAAGGCAATTGTGAAATGGCTCACTTCCTGAACTTGGAGCACAAAAAAGCCTACAGCACCTGGTATTCCCAGGCGGTCTCCCATCCAGGTACTATCTAGGCCTAACACTGCTTAACTTCCGAGATCAGACGAGATCGGGTGCATTCAGTGTGGTGTGGCCGTAGGCTCTAGAAATGCTAAGAATATTACTCTTATGCATTTGCATTTAGTAAGCTAAGCCATGCAGCCACTTGCAACATGATACCACGCTCATCGCTCGATCAGGCTCGATCAGGCGAGATATATAAGACTGGTGGGCCCATTCAGGACTCCTATGTCTGGTAGGATAACTTTAATTCATCCATCCTGTGTCTGTTGCAGGGAGGTGGAGAGAACAATCAACACAATAATGGTTTTCTTTCATGCCTCTTGAAGGACTCAATATTCTCTGTACTGCATTACATGTGAAAGTCGATTTATTACCCATGAACACACTACCTGTATGCTAATTCTATGTAAAAAGGTAGCTCCAGCCCTCATGATGTTGTCCAACATTTCCGCTATAAAACGGGATACAATTATTTTGGAAACATACCAAATTTGAAAAATAATTGAGAAGTTGCGCAATTACTAATCATGGAGCACAAAAAAGCCTACAGCACCTGGTATTCCCAGGCAGTCTCCCATCCAGGTACTAACTAGGCCCGACCCTGCTTAGCTTCCGAGATCGGGCGCATTCAGTGTGGTGTGGCCGTAGGCTCTGGGCCTAGTGAGTTTTGTACTTTTAAGCATCTAGTCGGCTAGACCTTGCAGTTTTGAAAGGCAATTGTGAAATGGCTCACTTCCTGAACTTGGAGCACAAAAAAGCCTACAGCACCTGGTATTCCCAGGCGGTCTCCCATCCAGGTACTAACGAGGCCCGACACTGCTTAGCTTCCAAGATCAGACGCATTCAGTGTGGTGTGGCCGTAGGCTCTGGGCCTTGTGAGTTTTGTACTTTTAAGCATCTAGTCGGCTAGACCTTGCAGTTTTGAAAGGCAATTGTGAAATGGCTCACTTCCTGAACTTGGAGCACAAAAAAGCCTACAGCACCTGGTATTCCCAGGCGGTCTCCCATCCAGGTACTAACGAGGCCCGACACTGCTTAGCTTCCGAGATCAGACGAGATCGGGCGCATTCAGTGTGGTGTGGCCGTAGGCTCTGGGCCTTGTGAGTTTTGTACTTTTAAGCATCTAGTCGGCTAGACCTTGCAGTTTTGAAAGGCAATTGAGAAATGGCTCACTTCCTGAACTTGGAGTACAAAAAAGCCTACAGCACCTGGTATTCCCAGGCGGTCTCCTATCCAGGTACTAACTAGGCCCGACACTGCTTAGCTTCTGAGATCAGACGAGATCAGGCGCATTCAGTGTGGTGTGGCCGTAGGCTCTGGGCCTAGTGAGTTTTGTACTTTTAAGCATCTAGTCGGCTAGACCTTGCAGTTTTGAAAGGCAATTGTGAAATGGCTCACTTCCTGAACTTGGAGCACAAAAAAGCCTACAGCACCTGGTATTCCCAGGCGGTCTCCCATCCAGGTACTAACTAGGCCTGACACTGCTTAACTTCCGAGATCAGACGAGATCGGGTGCATTCAGTGTGGTGTGGCCGTAGGCTCTAGGAATGCTAAGAATATTACTCTTATGCATTTGCATTTAGTAAGCTAAGCCATGCAGCCACTTGCAACATGATACCACGCTCATCGCTCGATCAGGCTCGATCAGGCGAGATATATAAGACTGGTGGGCCCATTCAGGACTCCTATGTCTGGTAGGATAACTTTAATTCATCCATCCTGTGTCTGTTGCAGGGAGGTGGAGAGAACAATCAACACAATAATGGTTTTCTTTCATGCCTCTTGAAGGACTCAATATTCTCTGTACTGCATTACATGTGAAAGTCGATTTATTACCCATGAACACACTACCTGTATGCTAATTCTATGTAAAAAGGTAGCTCCAGCCCTCATGATGTTGTCCAACATTTCCGCTATAAAACGGGATACAATTATTTTGGAAACATACCAAATTTGAAAAATAATTGAGAAGTTGCGCAATTACTAATCATGGAGCACAAAAAAGCCTACAGCACCTGGTATTCCCAGGCAGTCTCCCATCCAGGTACTAACTAGGCCCGACCCTGCTTAGCTTCCGAGATCGGGCGCATTCAGTGTGGTGTGGCCGTAGGCTCTGGGCCTTGTGAGTTTTGTACTTTTAAGCATCTAGTCGGCTAGACCTTGCAGTTTTGAAAGGCAATTGAGAAATGGCTCACTTCCTGAACTTGGAGTAGAAAAAAGCCTACAGCACCTGGTATTCCCAGGCGGTCTCCCATCCAGGTACTAACTAGGCCCGACACTGCTTAGCTTCTGAGATCAGACGAGATCAGGCGCATTCAGTGTGGTGTGGCCGTAGGCTCTGGGCCTAGTGAGTTTTGTACTTTTAAGCATCTAGTCGGCTAGACCTTGCAGTTTTGAAAGGCAATTGTGAAATGGCTCACTTCCTGAACTTGGAGCACAAAAAAGCCTACAGCACCTGGTATTCCCAGGCGGTCTCCCATCCAGGTACTAACGAGGCCCGACACTGCTTAGCTTCCGAGATCAGACGAGATCGGGCGCATTCAGTGTGGTGTGGCGTAGGCTCTGGGCCTTGTGAGTTTTGTACTTTTAAGCATCTAGTCGGCTAGACCTTGCAGTTTTAAAAGGCAATTGAGAAAGGGCTCACTTCCTGAACTTGGAGCACAAAAAAGCCTACAGCACCTGGTATTCCCAGGCGGTCTCCCATCCAGGTACTAACTAGGCCTGACACTGCTTAACTTCCAAGATCAGACAAGATCGGGTGCATTCAGTGTGGTGTGGCCGTAGGCTCTAGGAATGCTAAGAATATTACTCTTATGCATTTGCATTTAGTAAGCTAAGCCATGCAGCCACTTGCAACATGATACCACGCTCATCGCTCGATCAGGCTCGATCAGGCGAGATATATAAGACTGGTGGGCCCATTCAGGACTCCTATGTCTGGTAGGATAACTTTAATTCATCCATCCTGTGTCTGTTGCAGGGAGGTGGAGAGAACAATCAACACAATAATGGTTTTCTTTCATGCCTCTTGAAGGACTCAATATTCTCTGTACTGCATTACATGTGAAAGTCGATTTATTACCCATGAACACACTACCTGTATGCTAATTCTATGTAAAAAGGTAGCTCCAGCCCTCATGATGTTGTCCAACATTTCCGCTATAAAACGGGATACAATTATTTTGGAAACATACCAAATTTGAAAAATAATTGAGAAGTTGCGCAATTACTAATCATGGAGCACAAAAAAGCCTACAGCACCTGGTATTCCCAGGCAGTCTCCCATCCAGGTACTAACTAGGCCCGACCCTGCTTAGCTTCCGAGATCGGGCGCATTCAGTGTGGTGTGGCCGTAGGCTCTGGGGCTAGTGAGTTTTGTACTTTTAAGCATCTAGTCGGCTAGACCTTGCAGTTTTGAAAGGCAATTGTGAAATGGCTCACTTCCTGAACTTGGAGTACAAAAAAGCCTACAGCACCTGGTATTCCCAGGTGGTCTCCCATCCAGGTACTAACTAGGCCCGACACTGCTTAGCTTCTGAGATCAGACGAGATCGGGCGCAATCAGTGTGGTGTGGCCGTAGGCTCTGGGCCTAGTGAGTTTTGTACTTTTAAGCATCTAGTCAGCTAGACCTTGCAGTTTTGAAAGGCAATTGAGAAATGGCTCACTTACTGAACTTGGAGCACAAAAAAGCCTACAGCACCTGGTATTCCCAGGCGGTCTCCCATCCAGGTACTAACGAGGCCCGACACTGCTTAGCTTTCGAGATCAGACAAGATGGGGCGCATTCAGTGTGGTGTGGCCGTAGGCTCTGGGCCTTGTGAGTTTTGTACTTTTAAGCATCTAGTCGGCTAGACCTTGCAGTTTTAAAAGGCAATTGAGAAAGGGCTCACTTCCTGAACTTGGAGCACAAAAAAGCCTACAGCACCTGGTATTCCCAGGTGGTCTCCCATCCAGGTACTAACTAGGCCTGACACTGCTTAACTTCCGAGATCAGACGAGATCGGGTGCATTCAGTGTGGTGTGGCCGTAGGCTCTAGGAACGCTAAGAATATTACTCTTATGCATTTGCATTTAGTAAGCTAAGCCATGCAGCCACTTGCAACATGATACCACGCTCATCGCTCGATCAGGCTCGATCAGGCGAGATATATAAGACTGGTGGGCCCATTCAGGACTCCTATGTCTGGTAGGATAACTTTAATTCATCCATCCTGTGTCTGTTGCAGGGAGGTGGAGAGAACAATCAACACAATAATGGTTTTCTTTCATGCCTCTTGAAGGACTCAATATTCTCTGTACTGCATTACATGTGAAAGTCGATTTATTACCCATGAACACACTACCTGTATGCTAATTCTATGTAAAAAGGTAGCTCCAGCCCTCATGATGTTGTCCAACATTTCCGCTATAAAACGGGATACAATTATTTTGGAAACATACCAAATTTGAAAAATAATTGAGAAGTTGCGCAATTACTAATCATGGAGCACAAAAAAGCCTACAGCACCTGGTATTCCCAGGCAGTCTCCCATCCAGGTACTAACTAGGCCCGACCCTGCTTAGCTTCCGAGATCGGGCACATTCAGTGTGGTGTGGCCGTAGGCTCTGGGCCTAGTGAGTTTTGTACTTTTAAGCATCTAGTCGGCTAGACCTTGCAGTTTTGAAAGGCAATTGTGAAATGGCTCACTTCCTGAACTTGGAGTACAAAAAGCCTACAGCACCTGGTATTCCCAGGTGATCTCCCATCCAGGTACTAACTAGGCCCGACACTGCTTAGCTTCCGAGATCAGACGAGATCGGGCGCAATCAGTGTGGTGTGGCCGTAGGCTCTGGGCCTAGTGAGTTTTGTACTTTTAAGCATCTAGTCAGCTAGACCTTGCAGTTTTGAAAGGCAATTGAGAAATGGCTCACTTCCTGAACTTGGAGCACAAAAAAGCCTACAGCACCTGGTATTCCCAGGCGGTCTCCCATCCAGGTACTAACAAGGCCCGACACTGCTTAGCTTCCGAGATCAGACGAGATCGGGCGCATTCAGTGTGGTGTGGCCGTAGGCTCTGGGCCTTGTGAGTTTTGTACTTTTAAGCATCTAGTCGGCTAGACCTTGCAGTTTTGAAAGGCAATTGAGAAATGGCTCACTTCCTGAACTTGGAGTACAAAAAAGCCTACAGCACCTGGTATTCCCAGGCGGTCTCCCATCCAGGTACTAACTAGGCCCGACACTGCTTAGCTTCTGAGATCAGACGAGATCAGGCGAGATCAGGCGCATTCAGTGTGGTGTGGCCGTAGGCTCTGGGCCTAGTGAGTTTTGTACTTTTAAGCATCTAGTCGGCTAGACCTTGCAGTTTTGAAAGGCAATTGTGAAATGGCTCACTTCCTGAACTTGGAGCACAAAAAAGCCTACAGCACCTGGTATTCCCAGGTGGTCTCCCATCCAGGTACTAACTAGGCCCGACACTGCTTAGCTTGCGAGATCAGACGAGATCGGGCGCAATCAGTGTGGTGTGTCCGCAGTCTCTGGGCCTAGTGAGTTTTGTACTTTTAAGCATCTAGTCAGCTAGACCTTGCAGTTTTGAATGGCAATTGAGAAATGGCTCACTTCCTGAACTTGGAGCACAAAAAAGCCTACAGCACCTGGTATTCCCAGGCGGTCTCCCATCCAGGTACTAACGAGGCCCGACACAGCTTAGCTTCCGAGATCAGACGCATTCAGTGTGGTGTGGCCGTAGGCTCTGGGCCTTGTGAGTTTTGTACTTTTAAGCATCTAGTCGGCTAGACCTTGCAGTTTTGAAAGGCAATTGTGAAATGGCTCACTTCCTGAACTTGGAGCACAAAAAAGCCTACAGCACCTGGTATTCCCAGGCGGTCTCCCATCCAGGTACTAACTAGACCTAACACTGCTTAACTTCCGAGATCAGACGAGATCGGGTGCATTCAGTGTGGTGTGGCCGTAGGCTCTAGAAATGCTAAGAATATTACTCTTATGCATTTGCATTTAGTAAGCTAAGCCATGCAGCCACTTGCAACATGATACCACGCTCATCGCTCGATCAGGCGAGATATATAAGACTGGTGGGCCCATTCAGGACTCCTATGTCTGGTAGGATAACTTTAATTCATCCATCCTGTGTCTGTTGCAGGGAGGTGGAGAGAACAATCAACACAATAATGGTTTTCTTTCATGCCTCTTGAAGGACTCAATATTCTCTGTACTGCATTACATGTGAAAGTCGATTTATTACCCATGAACACACTACCTGTATGCTAATTCTATGTAAAAAGGTAGCTCCAGCCCTCATGATGTTGTCCAACATTTCCGCTATAAAACGGGATACAATTATTTTGGAAACATACCAAATTTGAAAAATAATTGAGAAGTTGCGCAATTACTAATCATGGAGCACAAAAAAGCCTACAGCACCTGGTATTCCCAGGCAGTCTCCCATCCAGGTACTAACTAGGCCCGACCCTGCTTAGCTTCCGAGATCGGGCGCATTCAGTGTGGTGTGGCCGTAGGCTCTGGGCCTAGTGAGTTTTGTACTTTTAAGCATCTAGTCGGCTAGACCTTGCAGTTTTGAAAGGCAATTGTGAAATGGCTCACTTCCTGAACTTGGAGCACAAAAAAGCCTGCAGCACCTGGTATTCCCAGGCTGTCTCCCATCCAGGTACTAACGAGGCCCGACACTGCTTAGCTTCCGAGACCAGACGAGATCGGGCGCATTCAGTGTGGTGTGGCCGTAGGCTCTGGGCCTTGTGAGTTTTGTACTTTTAAGCATCTAGTCGGCTAGACCTTGCAGTTTTGAAAGGCAATTGTGAAATGGCTCACTTCCTGAACTTGGAGCACAAAAAAGCCTACAGCACCTGGTATTCCCAGGCGGTCTCCCATCCAGGTACTAACGAGGCCCGACACTGCTTAGCTTCCGAGATCAGACGAGATCGGGCGCATTCAGTGTGGTGTGGCCGTAGGCTCTGGGCCTTGTGAGTTTTGTACTTTTAAGCATCTAGTCGGCTAGACCTTGCAGTTTTGAAAGGCAATTGAGAAATGGCTCACTTCCTGAACTTGGAGTACAAAAAAGCCTACAGCACCTGGTATTCCCAGGCGGTCTCCCATCCAGGTACTAACTAGGACCGACACTGCTTAGCTTCTGAGATCAGACGAGATCAGGCGCATTCAGTGTGGTGTGGCCGTAGGCTCTGGGCCTAGTGAGTTTTGTACTTTTAAGCATCTAGTCGGCTAGACCTTGCAGTTTTGAAAGGCAATTGTGAAATGGCTCACTTCCTGAACTTGGAGCACAAAAAAGCCTACAGCACCTGGTATTCCCAGGCGGTCTCCCATCCAGGTACTAACTAGGCCTGACACTGCTTAACTTCCGAGATCAGATGAGATCGGGTGCATTCAGTGTGGTGTGGCCGTAGGCTCTAGGAATGCTAAGAATATTACTCTTATGCATTTGCATTTAGTAAGCTAAGCCATGCAGCCACTTGCAACATGATACCACGCTCATCGCTCGATCAGGCTCGATCAGGCGAGATATATAAGACTGGTGGGCCCATTCAGGACTCCTATGTCTGGTAGGATAACTTTAATTCATCCATCCTGTGTCTGTTGCAGGGAGGTGGAGAGAACAATCAACACAATAATGGTTTTCTTTCATGCCTCTTGAAGGACTCAATATTCTCTGTACTGCATTACATGTGAAAGTCGATTTATTACCCATGAACACACTACCTGTATGCTAATTCTATGTAAAAAGGTAGCTCCAGCCCTCATGATGTTGTCCAACATTTCCGCTATAAAACGGGATACAATTATTTTGGAAACATACCAAATTTGAAAAATAATTGAGAAGTTGCGCAATTACTAATCATGGAGCACAAAAAAGCCTACAGCACCTGGTATTCCCAGGCAGTCTCCCATCCAGGTACTAACTAGGCCCGACCCTGCTTAGCTTCCGAGATCGGGCGCATTCAGTGTGGTGTGGCCGTAGGCTCTGGGCCTAGTGAGTTTTGTACTTTTAAGCATCTAGTCGGCTAGACCTTGCAGTTTTGAAAGGCAATTGTGAAATGGCTCACTTCCTGAACTTGGAGTACAAAAAAGCCTACAGCACCTGGTATTCCCAGGTGGTCTCCCATCCAGGTACTAACTAGGCCCGACACTGCTTAGCTTCTGAGATCAGACGAGATCGGGCGCAATCAGTGTGGTGTGGCCGTAGGCTCTGGGCCTAGTGAGTTTTGTACTTTTAAGCATCTAGTCGGCTAGACCTTGCAGTTTTGAAAGGCAATTGTGAAATGGCTCACTTCCTGAACTTGGAGTACAAAAAAGCCTACAGCACCTGGTATTCCCAGGTGGTCTCCCATCCAGGTACTAACTAGGCCCGACACTGCTTAGCTTCTGAGATCAGACGAGATCGGGCGCAATCAGTGTGGTGTGGCCGTAGGCTCTGGGCCTAGTGAGTTTTGTACTTTTAAGCATCTAGTCAGCTAGACCTTGCAGTTTTGAAAGGCAATTGAGAAATGGCTCACTTCCTGAACTTGGAGCACAAAAATGCCTACAGCACCCGGTATTCCCAGGCGGTCTCCCATCCAGGTACTAACAAGGCCCGACACTGCTTAGCTTCCGAGATCAGACGAGATCGGGCGCATTCAGTGTGGTGTGGCCGTAGGCTCTGGGCCTTGTGAGTTTTGTACTTTTAAGCATCTAGTCGGCTAGACCTTGCAGTTTTGAAAGGCAATTGAGAAATGGCTCACTTCCTGAACTTGGAGTACAAAAAAGCCTACAGCACCTGGTATTCCCAGGCAGTCTCCCATCCAGGTACTAACTAGGCCCGACACTGCTTAGCTTCTGAGATCAGACGAGATCAGGCGCATTCAGTGTGGTGTGGCCGTAGGCTCTGGGCCTAGTGAGTTTTGTACTTTTAAGCATCTAGTCGGCTAGACCTTGCAGTTTTGAAAGGCAATTGTGAAATGGCTCACTTCCTGAACTTGGAGCACAAAAAAACCTACAGCACCTGGTATTCCCAGGTGGTCTCCCATCCAGGTACTAACTAGGCCCGACACTGCTTAGTTTCCGAGATCAGACGAGATCGGGCGCAATCAGTGTGGTGTGTCCGTAGTCTCTGGGCCTAGTGAGTTTTGTACTTTTAAGCATCTAGTCAGCTAGACCTTGCAGTTTTGAATGGCAATTGAGAAATGGCTCACTTCCTGAACTTGGAGCACAAAAAAGCCTACAGCACCTGGTATTCCCAGGCGGTCTCCCATCCAGGTACTAACGAGGCCCGACACAGCTTAGCTTCCGAGATCAGACGCATTCAGTGTGGTGTGGCCGTAGGCTCTGGGCCTTGTGAGTTTTGTACTTTTAAGCATCTAGTCGGCTAGACCTTGCAGTTTTGAAAGGCAATTGTGAAATGGCTCACTTCCTGAACTTGGAGCACAAAAAAGCCTACAGCACCTGGTATTCCCAGGCGGTCTCCCATCCAGGTACTATCTAGGCCTAACACTGCTTAACTTCCGAGATCAGACGAGATCGGGTGCATTCAGTGTGGTGTGGCCGTAGGCTCTAGAAATGCTAAGAATATTACTCTTATGCATTTGCATTTAGTAAGCTAAGCCATGCAGCCACTTGCAACATGATACCACGCTCATCGCTCGATCAGGCTCGATCAGGCGAGATATATAAGACTGGTGGGCCCATTCAGGACTCCTATGTCTGGTAGGATAACTTTAATTCATCCATCCTGTGTCTGTTGCAGGGAGGTGGAGAGAACAATCAACACAATAATGGTTTTCTTTCATGCCTCTTGAAGGACTCAATATTCTCTGTACTGCATTACATGTGAAAGTCGATTTATTACCCATGAACACACTACCTGTATGCTAATTCTATGTAAAAAGGTAGCTCCAGCCCTCATGATGTTGTCCAACATTTCCGCTATAAAACGGGATACAATTATTTTGGAAACATACCAAATTTGAAAAATAATTGAGAAGTTGCGCAATTACTAATCATGGAGCACAAAAAAGCCTACAGCACCTGGTATTCCCAGGCAGTCTCCCATCCAGGTACTAACTAGGCCCGACCCTGCTTAGCTTCCGAGATCGGGCGCATTCAGTGTGGTGTGGCCGTAGGCTCTGGGCCTAGTGAGTTTTGTACTTTTAAGCATCTAGTCGGCTAGACCTTGCAGTTTTGAAAGGCAATTGTGAAATGGCTCACTTCCTGAACTTGGAGCACAAAAAAGCCTACAGCACCTGGTATTCCCAGGCGGTCTCCCATCCAGGTACTAACGAGGCCCGACACTGCTTAGCTTCCAAGATCAGACGCATTCAGTGTGGTGTGGCCGTAGGCTCTGGGCCTTGTGAGTTTTGTACTTTTAAGCATCTAGTCGGCTAGACCTTGCAGTTTTGAAAGGCAATTGTGAAATGGCTCACTTCCTGAACTTGGAGCACAAAAAAGCCTACAGCACCTGGTATTCCCAGGCGGTCTCCCATCCAGGTACTAACGAGGCCCGACACTGCTTAGCTTCCGAGATCAGACGAGATCGGGCGCATTCAGTGTGGTGTGGCCGTAGGCTCTGGGCCTTGTGAGTTTTGTACTTTTAAGCATCTAGTCGGCTAGACCTTGCAGTTTTGAAAGGCAATTGAGAAATGGCTCACTTCCTGAACTTGGAGTACAAAAAAGCCTACAGCACCTGGTATTCCCAGGCGGTCTCCTATCCAGGTACTAACTAGGCCCGACACTGCTTAGCTTCTGAGATCAGACGAGATCAGGCGCATTCAGTGTGGTGTGGCCGTAGGCTCTGGGCCTAGTGAGTTTTGTACTTTTAAGCATCTAGTCGGCTAGACCTTGCAGTTTTGAAAGGCAATTGTGAAATGGCTCACTTCCTGAACTTGGAGCACAAAAAAGCCTACAGCACCTGGTATTCCCAGGCGGTCTCCCATCCAGGTACTAACTAGGCCTGACACTGCTTAACTTCCGAGATCAGACGAGATCGGGTGCATTCAGTGTGGTGTGGCCGTAGGCTCTAGGAATGCTAAGAATATTACTCTTATGCATTTGCATTTAGTAAGCTAAGCCATGCAGCCACTTGCAACATGATACCACGCTCATCGCTCGATCAGGCTCGATCAGGCGAGATATATAAGACTGGTGGGCCCATTCAGGACTCCTATGTCTGGTAGGATAACTTTAATTCATCCATCCTGTGTCTGTTGCAGGGAGGTGGAGAGAACAATCAACACAATAATGGTTTTCTTTCATGCCTCTTGAAGGACTCAATATTCTCTGTACTGCATTACATGTGAAAGTCGATTTATTACCCATGAACACACTACCTGTATGCTAATTCTATGTAAAAAGGTAGCTCCAGCCCTCATGATGTTGTCCAACATTTCCGCTATAAAACGGGATACAATTATTTTGGAAACATACCAAATTTGAAAAATAATTGAGAAGTTGCGCAATTACTAATCATGGAGCACAAAAAAGCCTACAGCACCTGGTATTCCCAGGCAGTCTCCCATCCAGGTACTAACTAGGCCCGACCCTGCTTAGCTTCCGAGATCGGGCGCATTCAGTGTGGTGTGGCCGTAGGCTCTGGGCCTTGTGAGTTTTGTACTTTTAAGCATCTAGTCGGCTAGACCTTGCAGTTTTGAAAGGCAATTGAGAAATGGCTCACTTCCTGAACTTGGAGTAGAAAAAAGCCTACAGCACCTGGTATTCCCAGGCGGTCTCCCATCCAGGTACTAACTAGGCCCGACACTGCTTAGCTTCTGAGATCAGACGAGATCAGGCGCATTCAGTGTGGTGTGGCCGTAGGCTCTGGGCCTAGTGAGTTTTGTACTTTTAAGCATCTAGTCGGCTAGACCTTGCAGTTTTGAAAGGCAATTGTGAAATGGCTCACTTCCTGAACTTGGAGCACAAAAAAGCCTACAGCACCTGGTATTCCCAGGCGGTCTCCCATCCAGGTACTAACGAGGCCCGACACTGCTTAGCTTCCGAGATCAGACGAGATCGGGCGCATTCAGTGTGGTGTGGCGTAGGCTCTGGGCCTTGTGAGTTTTGTACTTTTAAGCATCTAGTCGGCTAGACCTTGCAGTTTTAAAAGGCAATTGAGAAAGGGCTCACTTCCTGAACTTGGAGCACAAAAAAGCCTACAGCACCTGGTATTCCCAGGCGGTCTCCCATCCAGGTACTAACTAGGCCTGACACTGCTTAACTTCCAAGATCAGACAAGATCGGGTGCATTCAGTGTGGTGTGGCCGTAGGCTCTAGGAATGCTAAGAATATTACTCTTATGCATTTGCATTTAGTAAGCTAAGCCATGCAGCCACTTGCAACATGATACCACGCTCATCGCTCGATCAGGCTCGATCAGGCGAGATATATAAGACTGGTGGGCCCATTCAGGACTCCTATGTCTGGTAGGATAACTTTAATTCATCCATCCTGTGTCTGTTGCAGGGAGGTGGAGAGAACAATCAACACAATAATGGTTTTCTTTCATGCCTCTTGAAGGACTCAATATTCTCTGTACTGCATTACATGTGAAAGTCGATTTATTACCCATGAACACACTACCTGTATGCTAATTCTATGTAAAAAGGTAGCTCCAGCCCTCATGATGTTGTCCAACATTTCCGCTATAAAACGGGATACAATTATTTTGGAAACATACCAAATTTGAAAAATAATTGAGAAGTTGCGCAATTACTAATCATGGAGCACAAAAAAGCCTACAGCACCTGGTATTCCCAGGCAGTCTCCCATCCAGGTACTAACTAGGCCCGACCCTGCTTAGCTTCCGAGATCGGGCGCATTCAGTGTGGTGTGGCCGTAGGCTCTGGGCCTAGTGAGTTTTGTACTTTTAAGCATCTAGTCGGCTAGACCTTGCAGTTTTGAAAGGCATTTGTGAAATGGCTCACTTCCTGAACTTGGAGTACAAAAAAGCCTACAGCACCTGGTATTCCCAGGTGGTCTCCCATCCAGGTACTAACTAGGCCCGACACTGCTCAGCTTCCGAGATCAGACGAGATCGGGCGCAATCAGTGTGGTGTGGCCGTAGGCTCTGGGCCTAGTGAGTTTTGTACTTTTATGCATCTAGTCAGCTAGACCTTGCAGTTTTGAAAGGCAATTGAGAAATGGCTCACTTCCTGAACTTGGAGCACAAAAAAGCCTACAGCACCTGGTATTCCCAGGCGGTCTCCCATCCAGGTACTAACAAGGCCCGACACTGCTTAGCTTCCGAGATCAGACGAGATCGGGCGCATTCAGTGTGGTGTGGCCATAGGCTCTGGGCCTTGTGAGTTTTGTACTTTTAAGCATCTAGTCGGCTAGACCTTGCAGTTTTGAAAGGAAATTGAGAAATGGCTCACTTCCTGAACTTGGAGTACAAAAAAGCCTACAGCACCTGGTATTCCCAGGCGGTCTCCCATCCAGGTACTAACTAGGCCCGACACTGCTTAGCTTCTGAGATCAGACGAGATCAGGCGCATTCAGTGTGGTGTGGCCGTAGGCTCTGGGCCTAGTGAGTTTTGTACTTTTAAGCATCTAGTCGGCTAGACCTTGCAGTTTTGAAAGGCAATTGTGAAATGGCTCACTTCCTGAACTTGGAGCACAAAAAAGCCTACAGCACCTGGTATTCCCAGGTGGTCTCCCATCCAGGTACTAACTAGGCCCGACACTGCTTAGCTTCCGAGATCAGACGAGATCGGGCGCAATCAGTGTGGTGTGTCCGTAGTCTCTGGGCCTAGTGAGTTTTGTACTTTTAAGCATCTAGTCAGCTAGACCTTGCAGTTTTGAATGGCAATTGAGAAATGGCTCACTTCCTGAACTTGGAGCACAAAAAAGCCTACAGCACCTGGTATTCCCAGGCGGTCTCCCATCCAGGTACTAACGAGGCCCGACACAGCTTAGCTTCCGAGATCAGACGCATTCAGTGTGGTGTGGCCGTAGGCTCTGGGCCTTGTGAGTTTTGTACTTTTAAGCATCTAGTCGGCTAGACCTTGCAGTTTTGAAAGGCAATTGTGAAATGGCTCACTTCCTGAACTTGGAACACAAAAAAGCCTACAGCACCTGGTATTCCCAGGCGGTCTCCCATCCAGGTACTAACTAGGCCTAACACTGCTTAACTTCCGAGATCAGACGAGATCGGGTGCATTCAGTGTGGTGTGGCCATAGGCTCTAGAAATGCTAAGAATATTACTCTTATGCATTTGCATTTAGTAAGCTAAGCCATGCAGCCACTTGCAACATGATACCACGCTCATCGCTCGATCAGGCTCGATCAGGCGAGATATATAAGACTGGTGGGCCCATTCAGGACTCCTATGTCTGGTAGGATAACTTTAATTCATCCATCCTGTGTCTGTTGCAGGGAGGTGGAGAGAACAATCAACACAATAATGGTTTTCTTTCATGCCTCTTGAAGGACTCAATATTCTCTGTACTGCATTACATGTGAAAGTCGATTTATTACCCATGAACACACTACCTGTATGCTAATTCTATGTAAAAAGGTAGCTCCAGCCCTCATGATGTTGTCCAACATTTCCGCTATAAAACGGGATACAATTATTTTGGAAACATACCAAATTTGAAAAATAATTGAGAAGTTGCGCAATTACTAATCATGGAGCACAAAAAAGCCTACAGCACCTGGTATTCCCAGGCAGTCTCCCATCCAGGTACTAACTAGGCCCGACCCTGCTTAGCTTCTGAGATCGGGCGCATTCAGTGTGGTGTGGCCGTAGGCTCTGGGCCTAGTGAGTTTTGTACTTTTAAGCATCTAGTCGGCTAGACCTTGCAGTTTTGAAAGGCAATTGTGAAATGGCTCACTTCCTGAACTTGGAGCACAAAAAAGCCTACAGCACCTGGTATTCCCAGGCGGTCTCCCATCCAGGTACTAAGGGGGCCAGACACTGCTTAGCTTCCAAGATCAGACGAGATCGGGCGCATTCAGTGTGGTGTGGCCGTAGGCTCTGGGCCTTGTGAGTTTTGTACTTTTAAGCATCTAGTCGGCTAGACCTTGCAGTTTTAAAAGGCAATTGAGAAAGGGCTCACTTCCTGAACTTGGAGCACAAAAAAGCCTACAGCACCTGGTATTCCCAGGCGGTCTCCCATCCAGGTACTAACTAGGCCTGACACTGCTTAACTTCCAAGATCAGACGAGATCGGGTGCATTCAGTGTGGTGTGGCCGTAGGCTCTAGGAATGCTAAGAATATTACTCTTATGCATTTGCATTTAGTAAGCTAAGCCATGCAGCCACTTGCAACATGATACCACGCTCATCGCTCGATCAGGCTCGATCAGGCGAGATATATAAGACTGGTGGGCCCATTCAGGACTCCTATGTCTGGTAGGATAACTTTAATTCATCCATCCTGTGTCTGTTGCAGGGAGGTGGAGAGAACAATCAACACAATAATGGTTTTCTTTCATGCCTCTTGAAGGACTCAATATTCTCTGTACTGCATTACATGTGAAAGTCGATTTATTACCCATGAACACACTACCTGTATGCTAATTCTATGTAAAAAGGTAGCTCCAGCCCTCATGATGTTGTCCAACATTTCCGCTATAAAACGGGATACAATTATTTTGGAAACATACCAAATTTGAAAAATAATTGAGAAGTTGCGCAATTACTAATCATGGAGCACAAAAAAGCCTACAGCACCTGGTATTCCCAGGCAGTCTCCCATCCAGGTACTAACTAGGCCCGACCCTGCTTAGCTTCCGAGATCGGGCGCATTCAGTGTGGTGTGGCCGTAGGCTCTGGGCCTAGTGAGTTTTGTACTTTTAAGCATCTAGTCGGCTAGACCTTGCAGTTTTGAAAGGCAATTGTGAAATGGCTCACTTCCTGAACTTGGAGTACAAAAAAGCCTACAGCACCTGGTATTCCCAGGTGGTCTCCCATCCAGGTACTAACTAGGCCCGACACTGCTTAGCTTCCGAGATCAGACGAGATCGGGCGCAATCAGTGTGGTGTGGCCGTAGGCTCTGGGCCTAGTGAGTTTTGTACTTTTAAGCATCTAGTCAGCTAGACCTTGCAGTTTTGAAAGGCAATTGAGAAATGGCTCACTTCCTGAACTTGGAGCACAAAAAAGCCTACAGCACCTGGTATTCCCAGGCGGTCTCCCATCCAGGTACTAACGAGGCCCGACACTGCTTAGCTTCCGAGATCAGACGAGATGGGGCGCATTCAGTGTGGTGTGGCCGTAGGCTCTGGGCCTTGTGAGTTTTGTACTTTTAAGCATCTAGTCAGCTAGACCTTGCAGTTTTGAAAGGCAATTGAGAAATGGCTCACTTCCTGAACTTGGAGCACAAAAAAAGCCTACAGCACCTGGTATTCCCAGGCGGTCTCCCATCCAGGTACTAACGAGGCCCGACACTGCTTAGCTTCCGAGATCAGACGAGATCGGGCGCATTCAGTGTGGTGTGGCCGTAGGCTCTGGGCCTTGTGAGTTTTGTACTTTTAAGCATCTAGTCGGCTAGACCTTGCAGTTTTAAAAGGCAATTGAGAAAGGGCTCACTTCCTGAACTGGGAGCACAAATAAGCCTACAGCACCTGGTATTCCCAGGCGGTCTCCCATCCAGGTACTAACTAGGCCTGACACTGCTTAACTTCCGAGATCAGACGAGATCGGGTGCATTCAGTGTGGTGTGGCCGTAGGCTCTAGGAACGCTAAGAATATTACTCTTATGCATTTGCATTTAGTAAGCTAAGCCATGCAGCCACTTGCAACATGATACCACGCTCATCGCTCGATCAGGCTCGATCAGGCGAGATATATAAGACTGGTGGGCCCATTCAGGACTCCTATGTCTGGTAGGATAACTTTAATTCATCCATCCTGTGTCTGTTGCAGGGAGGTGGAGAGAACAATCAACACAATAATGGTTTTCTTTCATGCCTCTTGAAGGACTCAATATTCTCTGTACTGCATTACATGTGAAAGTCGATTTATTACCCATGAACACACTACCTGTATGCTAATTCTATGTAAAAAGGTAGCTCCAGCCCTCATGATGTTGTCCAACATTTCCGCTATAAAACGGGATACAATTATTTTGGAAACATACCAAATTTGAAAAATAATTGAGAAGTTGCGCAATTACTAATCATGGAGCACAAAAAAGCCTACAGCACCTGGTATTCCCAGGCAGTCTCCCATCCAGGTACTAACTAGGCCCGACCCTGCTTAGCTTCCGAGATCGGGCGCATTCAGTGTGGTGTGGCCGTAGGCTCTGGAGTTTTGTACTTTTAAGCATCTAGTCGGCTAGACCTTGCAGTTTTGACAGGCAATTGTGAAATGGCTCACTTCCTGAACTTGGAGTACAAAAAAGCCTACAGCACCTGGTATTCCCAGGTGGTCTCCCATCCAGGTACTAACTAGGCCCGACACTGCTTAGCTTCCGAGATCAGACGAGATCGGGCGCAATCAGTGTGGTGTGGCCGTAGGCTCTGGGCCTAGTGAGTTTTGTACTTTTAAGCATCTAGTCAGCTAGACCTTGCAGTTTTGAAAGGCAATTGAGAAATGGCTCACTTCCTGAACTTGGAGCACAAAAAAGCCTACAGCACCTGGTATTCCCAGGCGGTCTCCCATCCAGGTACTAACAAGGCCCGACACTGCTTAGCTTCCGAGATCAGACGAGATCGGGCGCAATCAGTGTGGTGTGGCCGTAGGCTCTGGGCCTAGTGAGTTTTGTACTTTTAAGCATCTAGTCAGCTAGACCTTGCAGTTTTGAAAGGAAATTGAGAAATGGCTCACTTCCTGAACTTGGAGTACAAAAAAGCCTACAGCACCTGGTATTCCCAGGCGGTCTCCCATCCAGGTACTAACTAGGCCCGACACTGCTTAGCTTCTGAGATCAGACGAGATCAGGCGCATTCAGTGTGGTGTGGCCGTAGGTTCTGGGCCTAGTGAGTTTTGTACTTTTAAGCATCTAGTCGGCTAGACCTTGCAGTTTTGAAAGGCAATTGTGAAATGGCTCACTTCCTGAACTTGGAGCACAAAAAAGCCTACAGCACCTGGTATTCCCAGGTGGTCTCCCATCCAGGTACTAACTAGGCCCGACACTGCTTAGCTTCCGAGATCAGACGAGATCGGGCGCAATCAGTGTGGTGTGTCCGTAGTCTCTGGGCCTAGTGAGTTTTGTACTTTTAAGCATCTAGTCAGCTAGACCTTGCAGTTTTGAATGGCAATTGAGAAATGGCTCACTTCCTGAACTTGGAGCACAAAAAAGCCTACAGCACCTGGTATTCCCAGGCGGTCTCCCATCCAGGTACTAACGAGGCCCGACACAGCTTAGCTTCCGAGATCAGACGCATTCAGTGTGGTGTGGCCGTAGGCTCTGGGCCTTGTGAGTTTTGTACTTTTAAGCATCTAGTCGGCTAGACCTTGCAGTTTTGAAAGGCAATTGTGAAATGGCTCACTTCCTGAACTTGGAACACAAAAAAGCCTACAGCACCTGGTATTCCCAGGCGGTCTCCCATCCAGGTACTAACGAGGCCCGACACTGCTTAGCTTCCAAGATCAGACGCATTCAGTGTGGTGTGGCCGTAGGCTCTGGGCCTTGTGAGTTTTGTACTTTTAAGCATCTAGTCGGCTAGACCTTGCAGTTTTGAAAGGCAATTGTGAAATGGCTCACTTCCTGAACTTGGAGCACAAAAAAGCCTACAGCACCTGGTATTCCCAGGCGGTCTCCCATCCAGGTACTAACGAGGCCCGACACTGCTTAGCTTCCGAGATCAGACGAGATCGGGCGCATTCAGTGTGGTGTGGCCGTAGGCTCTGGGCCTTGTGAGTTTTGTACTTTTAAGCATCTAGTCGGCTAGACCTTGCAGTTTTGAAAGGCAATTGAGAAATGGCTCACTTCCTGAACTTGGAGTACAAAAAAGCCTACAGCACCTGGTATTCCCAGGCGGTCTCCTATCCAGGTACTAACTAGGCCCGACACTGCTTAGCTTCTGAGATCAGACGAGATCAGGCGCATTCAGTGTGGTGTGGCCGTAGGCTCTGGGCCTAGTGAGTTTTGTACTTTTAAGCATCTAGTCGGCTAGACCTTGCAGTTTTGAAAGGCAATTGTGAAATGGCTCACTTCCTGAACTTGGAGCACAAAAAAGCCTACAGCACCTGGTATTCCCAGGCGGTCTCCCATCCAGGTACTAACTAGGCCTGACACTGCTTAACTTCCGAGATCAGACGAGATCGGGTGCATTCAGTGTGGTGTGGCCGTAGGCTCTAGGAATGCTAAGAATATTACTCTTATGCATTTGCATTTAGTAAGCTAAGCCATGCAGCCACTTGCAACATGATACCACGCTCATCGCTCGATCAGGCTCGATCAGGCGAGATATATAAGACTGGTGGGCCCATTCAGGACTCCTATGTCTGGTAGGATAACTTTAATTCATCCATCCTGTGTCTGTTGCAGGGAGGTGGAGAGAACAATCAACACAATAATGGTTTTCTTTCATGCCTCTTGAAGGACTCAATATTCTCTGTACTGCATTACATGTGAAAGTCGATTTATTACCCATGAACACACTACCTGTATGCTAATTCTATGTAAAAAGGTAGCTCCAGCCCTCATGATGTTGTCCAACATTTCCGCTATAAAACGGGATACAATTATTTTGGAAACATACCAAATTTGAAAAATAATTGAGAAGTTGCGCAATTACTAATCATGGAGCACAAAAAAGCCTACAGCACCTGGTATTCCCAGGCAGTCTCCCATCCAGGTACTAACTAGGCCCGACCCTGCTTAGCTTCCGAGATCGGGCGCATTCAGTGTGGTGTGGCCGTAGGCTCTGGGCCTTGTGAGTTTTGTACTTTTAAGCATCTAGTCGGCTAGACCTTGCAGTTTTGAAAGGCAATTGAGAAATGGCTCACTTCCTGAACTTGGAGTAGAAAAAAGCCTACAGCACCTGGTATTCCCAGGCGGTCTCCCATCCAGGTACTAACTAGGCCCGACACTGCTTAGCTTCTGAGATCAGACGAGATCAGGCGCATTCAGTGTGGTGTGGCCGTAGGCTCTGGGCCTAGTGAGTTTTGTACTTTTAAGCATCTAGTCGGCTAGACCTTGCAGTTTTGAAAGGCAATTGTGAAATGGCTCACTTCCTGAACTTGGAGCACAAAAAAGCCTACAGCACCTGGTATTCCCAGGCGGTCTCCCATCCAGGTACTAACGAGGCCCGACACTGCTTAGCTTCCGAGATCAGACGAGATCGGGCGCATTCAGTGTGGTGTGGCGTAGGCTCTGGGCCTTGTGAGTTTTGTACTTTTAAGCATCTAGTCGGCTAGACCTTGCAGTTTTAAAAGGCAATTGAGAAAGGGCTCACTTCCTGAACTTGGAGCACAAAAAAGCCTACAGCACCTGGTATTCCCAGGCGGTCTCCCATCCAGGTACTAACTAGGCCTGACACTGCTTAACTTCCAAGATCAGACAAGATCGGGTGCATTCAGTGTGGTGTGGCCGTAGGCTCTAGGAATGCTAAGAATATTACTCTTATGCATTTGCATTTAGTAAGCTAAGCCATGCAGCCACTTGCAACATGATACCACGCTCATCGCTCGATCAGGCTCGATCAGGCGAGATATATAAGACTGGTGGGCCCATTCAGGACTCCTATGTCTGGTAGGATAACTTTAATTCATCCATCCTGTGTCTGTTGCAGGGAGGTGGAGAGAACAATCAACACAATAATGGTTTTCTTTCATGCCTCTTGAAGGACTCAATATTCTCTGTACTGCATTACATGTGAAAGTCGATTTATTACCCATGAACACACTACCTGTATGCTAATTCTATGTAAAAAGGTAGCTCCAGCCCTCATGATGTTGTCCAACATTTCCGCTATAAAACGGGATACAATTATTTTGGAAACATACCAAATTTGAAAAATAATTGAGAAGTTGCGCAATTACTAATCATGGAGCACAAAAAAGCCTACAGCACCTGGTATTCCCAGGCAGTCTCCCATCCAGGTACTAACTAGGCCCGACCCTGCTTAGCTTCCGAGATCGGGCGCATTCAGTGTGGTGTGGCCGTAGGCTCTGGGGCTAGTGAGTTTTGTACTTTTAAGCATCTAGTCGGCTAGACCTTGCAGTTTTGAAAGGCAATTGTGAAATGGCTCACTTCCTGAACTTGGAGTACAAAAAAGCCTACAGCACCTGGTATTCCCAGGTGGTCTCCCATCCAGGTACTAACTAGGCCCGACACTGCTTAGCTTCTGAGATCAGACGAGATCGGGCGCAATCAGTGTGGTGTGGCCGTAGGCTCTGGGCCTAGTGAGTTTTGTACTTTTAAGCATCTAGTCAGCTAGACCTTGCAGTTTTGAAAGGCAATTGAGAAATGGCTCACTTACTGAACTTGGAGCACAAAAAAGCCTACAGCACCTGGTATTCCCAGGCGGTCTCCCATCCAGGTACTAACGAGGCCCGACACTGCTTAGCTTTCGAGATCAGACAAGATGGGGCGCATTCAGTGTGGTGTGGCCGTAGGCTCTGGGCCTTGTGAGTTTTGTACTTTTAAGCATCTAGTCGGCTAGACCTTGCAGTTTTAAAAGGCAATTGAGAAAGGGCTCACTTCCTGAACTTGGAGCACAAAAAAGCCTACAGCACCTGGTATTCCCAGGTGGTCTCCCATCCAGGTACTAACTAGGCCTGACACTGCTTAACTTCCGAGATCAGACGAGATCGGGTGCATTCAGTGTGGTGTGGCCGTAGGCTCTAGGAACGCTAAGAATATTACTCTTATGCATTTGCATTTAGTAAGCTAAGCCATGCAGCCACTTGCAACATGATACCACGCTCATCGCTCGATCAGGCTCGATCAGGCGAGATATATAAGACTGGTGGGCCCATTCAGGACTCCTATGTCTGGTAGGATAACTTTAATTCATCCATCCTGTGTCTGTTGCAGGGAGGTGGAGAGAACAATCAACACAATAATGGTTTTCTTTCATGCCTCTTGAAGGACTCAATATTCTCTGTACTGCATTACATGTGAAAGTCGATTTATTACCCATGAACACACTACCTGTATGCTAATTCTATGTAAAAAGGTAGCTCCAGCCCTCATGATGTTGTCCAACATTTCCGCTATAAAACGGGATACAATTATTTTGGAAACATACCAAATTTGAAAAATAATTGAGAAGTTGCGCAATTACTAATCATGGAGCACAAAAAAGCCTACAGCACCTGGTATTCCCAGGCAGTCTCCCATCCAGGTACTAACTAGGCCCGACCCTGCTTAGCTTCCGAGATCGGGCACATTCAGTGTGGTGTGGCCGTAGGCTCTGGGCCTAGTGAGTTTTGTACTTTTAAGCATCTAGTCGGCTAGACCTTGCAGTTTTGAAAGGCAATTGTGAAATGGCTCACTTCCTGAACTTGGAGTACAAAAAGCCTACAGCACCTGGTATTCCCAGGTGATCTCCCATCCAGGTACTAACTAGGCCCGACACTGCTTAGCTTCCGAGATCAGACGAGATCGGGCGCAATCAGTGTGGTGTGGCCGTAGGCTCTGGGCCTAGTGAGTTTTGTACTTTTAAGCATCTAGTCAGCTAGACCTTGCAGTTTTGAAAGGCAATTGAGAAATGGCTCACTTCCTGAACTTGGAGCACAAAAAAGCCTACAGCACCTGGTATTCCCAGGCGGTCTCCCATCCAGGTACTAACAAGGCCCGACACTGCTTAGCTTCCGAGATCAGACGAGATCGGGCGCATTCAGTGTGGTGTGGCCGTAGGCTCTGGGCCTTGTGAGTTTTGTACTTTTAAGCATCTAGTCGGCTAGACCTTGCAGTTTTGAAAGGCAATTGAGAAATGGCTCACTTCCTGAACTTGGAGTACAAAAAAGCCTACAGCACCTGGTATTCCCAGGCGGTCTCCCATCCAGGTACTAACTAGGCCCGACACTGCTTAGCTTCTGAGATCAGACGAGATCAGGCGAGATCAGGCGCATTCAGTGTGGTGTGGCCGTAGGCTCTGGGCCTAGTGAGTTTTGTACTTTTAAGCATCTAGTCGGCTAGACCTTGCAGTTTTGAAAGGCAATTGTGAAATGGCTCACTTCCTGAACTTGGAGCACAAAAAAGCCTACAGCACCTGGTATTCCCAGGTGGTCTCCCATCCAGGTACTAACTAGGCCCGACACTGCTTAGCTTGCGAGATCAGACGAGATCGGGCGCAATCAGTGTGGTGTGTCCGCAGTCTCTGGGCCTAGTGAGTTTTGTACTTTTAAGCATCTAGTCAGCTAGACCTTGCAGTTTTGAATGGCAATTGAGAAATGGCTCACTTCCTGAACTTGGAGCACAAAAAAGCCTACAGCACCTGGTATTCCCAGGCGGTCTCCCATCCAGGTACTAACGAGGCCCGACACAGCTTAGCTTCCGAGATCAGACGCATTCAGTGTGGTGTGGCCGTAGGCTCTGGGCCTTGTGAGTTTTGTACTTTTAAGCATCTAGTCGGCTAGACCTTGCAGTTTTGAAAGGCAATTGTGAAATGGCTCACTTCCTGAACTTGGAGCACAAAAAAGCCTACAGCACCTGGTATTCCCAGGCGGTCTCCCATCCAGGTACTAACTAGACCTAACACTGCTTAACTTCCGAGATCAGACGAGATCGGGTGCATTCAGTGTGGTGTGGCCGTAGGCTCTAGAAATGCTAAGAATATTACTCTTATGCATTTGCATTTAGTAAGCTAAGCCATGCAGCCACTTGCAACATGATACCACGCTCATCGCTCGATCAGGCGAGATATATAAGACTGGTGGGCCCATTCAGGACTCCTATGTCTGGTAGGATAACTTTAATTCATCCATCCTGTGTCTGTTGCAGGGAGGTGGAGAGAACAATCAACACAATAATGGTTTTCTTTCATGCCTCTTGAAGGACTCAATATTCTCTGTACTGCATTACATGTGAAAGTCGATTTATTACCCATGAACACACTACCTGTATGCTAATTCTATGTAAAAAGGTAGCTCCAGCCCTCATGATGTTGTCCAACATTTCCGCTATAAAACGGGATACAATTATTTTGGAAACATACCAAATTTGAAAAATAATTGAGAAGTTGCGCAATTACTAATCATGGAGCACAAAAAAGCCTACAGCACCTGGTATTCCCAGGCAGTCTCCCATCCAGGTACTAACTAGGCCCGACCCTGCTTAGCTTCCGAGATCGGGCGCATTCAGTGTGGTGTGGCCGTAGGCTCTGGGCCTAGTGAGTTTTGTACTTTTAAGCATCTAGTCGGCTAGACCTTGCAGTTTTGAAAGGCAATTGTGAAATGGCTCACTTCCTGAACTTGGAGCACAAAAAAGCCTGCAGCACCTGGTATTCCCAGGCTGTCTCCCATCCAGGTACTAACGAGGCCCGACACTGCTTAGCTTCCGAGACCAGACGAGATCGGGCGCATTCAGTGTGGTGTGGCCGTAGGCTCTGGGCCTTGTGAGTTTTGTACTTTTAAGCATCTAGTCGGCTAGACCTTGCAGTTTTGAAAGGCAATTGTGAAATGGCTCACTTCCTGAACTTGGAGCACAAAAAAGCCTACAGCACCTGGTATTCCCAGGCGGTCTCCCATCCAGGTACTAACGAGGCCCGACACTGCTTAGCTTCCGAGATCAGACGAGATCGGGCGCATTCAGTGTGGTGTGGCCGTAGGCTCTGGGCCTTGTGAGTTTTGTACTTTTAAGCATCTAGTCGGCTAGACCTTGCAGTTTTGAAAGGCAATTGAGAAATGGCTCACTTCCTGAACTTGGAGTACAAAAAAGCCTACAGCACCTGGTATTCCCAGGCGGTCTCCCATCCAGGTACTAACTAGGACCGACACTGCTTAGCTTCTGAGATCAGACGAGATCAGGCGCATTCAGTGTGGTGTGGCCGTAGGCTCTGGGCCTAGTGAGTTTTGTACTTTTAAGCATCTAGTCGGCTAGACCTTGCAGTTTTGAAAGGCAATTGTGAAATGGCTCACTTCCTGAACTTGGAGCACAAAAAAGCCTACAGCACCTGGTATTCCCAGGCGGTCTCCCATCCAGGTACTAACTAGGCCTGACACTGCTTAACTTCCGAGATCAGATGAGATCGGGTGCATTCAGTGTGGTGTGGCCGTAGGCTCTAGGAATGCTAAGAATATTACTCTTATGCATTTGCATTTAGTAAGCTAAGCCATGCAGCCACTTGCAACATGATACCACGCTCATCGCTCGATCAGGCTCGATCAGGCGAGATATATAAGACTGGTGGGCCCATTCAGGACTCCTATGTCTGGTAGGATAACTTTAATTCATCCATCCTGTGTCTGTTGCAGGGAGGTGGAGAGAACAATCAACACAATAATGGTTTTCTTTCATGCCTCTTGAAGGACTCAATATTCTCTGTACTGCATTACATGTGAAAGTCGATTTATTACCCATGAACACACTACCTGTATGCTAATTCTATGTAAAAAGGTAGCTCCAGCCCTCATGATGTTGTCCAACATTTCCGCTATAAAACGGGATACAATTATTTTGGAAACATACCAAATTTGAAAAATAATTGAGAAGTTGCGCAATTACTAATCATGGAGCACAAAAAAGCCTACAGCACCTGGTATTCCCAGGCAGTCTCCCATCCAGGTACTAACTAGGCCCGACCCTGCTTAGCTTCCGAGATCGGGCGCATTCAGTGTGGTGTGGCCGTAGGCTCTGGGCCTAGTGAGTTTTGTACTTTTAAGCATCTAGTCGGCTAGACCTTGCAGTTTTGAAAGGCAATTGTGAAATGGCTCACTTCCTGAACTTGGAGTACAAAAAAGCCTACAGCACCTGGTATTCCCAGGTGGTCTCCCATCCAGGTACTAACTAGGCCCGACACTGCTTAGCTTCTGAGATCAGACGAGATCGGGCGCAATCAGTGTGGTGTGGCCGTAGGCTCTGGGCCTAGTGAGTTTTGTACTTTTAAGCATCTAGTCGGCTAGACCTTGCAGTTTTGAAAGGCAATTGTGAAATGGCTCACTTCCTGAACTTGGAGTACAAAAAAGCCTACAGCACCTGGTATTCCCAGGTGGTCTCCCATCCAGGTACTAACTAGGCCCGACACTGCTTAGCTTCTGAGATCAGACGAGATCGGGCGCAATCAGTGTGGTGTGGCCGTAGGCTCTGGGCCTAGTGAGTTTTGTACTTTTAAGCATCTAGTCAGCTAGACCTTGCAGTTTTGAAAGGCAATTGAGAAATGGCTCACTTCCTGAACTTGGAGCACAAAAATGCCTACAGCACCCGGTATTCCCAGGCGGTCTCCCATCCAGGTACTAACAAGGCCCGACACTGCTTAGCTTCCGAGATCAGACGAGATCGGGCGCATTCAGTGTGGTGTGGCCGTAGGCTCTGGGCCTTGTGAGTTTTGTACTTTTAAGCATCTAGTCGGCTAGACCTTGCAGTTTTGAAAGGCAATTGAGAAATGGCTCACTTCCTGAACTTGGAGTACAAAAAAGCCTACAGCACCTGGTATTCCCAGGCAGTCTCCCATCCAGGTACTAACTAGGCCCGACACTGCTTAGCTTCTGAGATCAGACGAGATCAGGCGCATTCAGTGTGGTGTGGCCGTAGGCTCTGGGCCTAGTGAGTTTTGTACTTTTAAGCATCTAGTCGGCTAGACCTTGCAGTTTTGAAAGGCAATTGTGAAATGGCTCACTTCCTGAACTTGGAGCACAAAAAAACCTACAGCACCTGGTATTCCCAGGTGGTCTCCCATCCAGGTACTAACTAGGCCCGACACTGCTTAGTTTCCGAGATCAGACGAGATCGGGCGCAATCAGTGTGGTGTGTCCGTAGTCTCTGGGCCTAGTGAGTTTTGTACTTTTAAGCATCTAGTCAGCTAGACCTTGCAGTTTTGAATGGCAATTGAGAAATGGCTCACTTCCTGAACTTGGAGCACAAAAAAGCCTACAGCACCTGGTATTCCCAGGCGGTCTCCCATCCAGGTACTAACGAGGCCCGACACAGCTTAGCTTCCGAGATCAGACGCATTCAGTGTGGTGTGGCCGTAGGCTCTGGGCCTTGTGAGTTTTGTACTTTTAAGCATCTAGTCGGCTAGACCTTGCAGTTTTGAAAGGCAATTGTGAAATGGCTCACTTCCTGAACTTGGAGCACAAAAAAGCCTACAGCACCTGGTATTCCCAGGCGGTCTCCCATCCAGGTACTATCTAGGCCTAACACTGCTTAACTTCCGAGATCAGACGAGATCGGGTGCATTCAGTGTGGTGTGGCCGTAGGCTCTAGAAATGCTAAGAATATTACTCTTATGCATTTGCATTTAGTAAGCTAAGCCATGCAGCCACTTGCAACATGATACCACGCTCATCGCTCGATCAGGCTCGATCAGGCGAGATATATAAGACTGGTGGGCCCATTCAGGACTCCTATGTCTGGTAGGATAACTTTAATTCATCCATCCTGTGTCTGTTGCAGGGAGGTGGAGAGAACAATCAACACAATAATGGTTTTCTTTCATGCCTCTTGAAGGACTCAATATTCTCTGTACTGCATTACATGTGAAAGTCGATTTATTACCCATGAACACACTACCTGTATGCTAATTCTATGTAAAAAGGTAGCTCCAGCCCTCATGATGTTGTCCAACATTTCCGCTATAAAACGGGATACAATTATTTTGGAAACATACCAAATTTGAAAAATAATTGAGAAGTTGCGCAATTACTAATCATGGAGCACAAAAAAGCCTACAGCACCTGGTATTCCCAGGCAGTCTCCCATCCAGGTACTAACTAGGCCCGACCCTGCTTAGCTTCCGAGATCGGGCGCATTCAGTGTGGTGTGGCCGTAGGCTCTGGGCCTAGTGAGTTTTGTACTTTTAAGCATCTAGTCGGCTAGACCTTGCAGTTTTGAAAGGCAATTGTGAAATGGCTCACTTCCTGAACTTGGAGCACAAAAAAGCCTACAGCACCTGGTATTCCCAGGCGGTCTCCCATCCAGGTACTAACGAGGCCCGACACTGCTTAGCTTCCAAGATCAGACGCATTCAGTGTGGTGTGGCCGTAGGCTCTGGGCCTTGTGAGTTTTGTACTTTTAAGCATCTAGTCGGCTAGACCTTGCAGTTTTGAAAGGCAATTGTGAAATGGCTCACTTCCTGAACTTGGAGCACAAAAAAGCCTACAGCACCTGGTATTCCCAGGCGGTCTCCCATCCAGGTACTAACGAGGCCCGACACTGCTTAGCTTCCGAGATCAGACGAGATCGGGCGCATTCAGTGTGGTGTGGCCGTAGGCTCTGGGCCTTGTGAGTTTTGTACTTTTAAGCATCTAGTCGGCTAGACCTTGCAGTTTTGAAAGGCAATTGAGAAATGGCTCACTTCCTGAACTTGGAGTACAAAAAAGCCTACAGCACCTGGTATTCCCAGGCGGTCTCCTATCCAGGTACTAACTAGGCCCGACACTGCTTAGCTTCTGAGATCAGACGAGATCAGGCGCATTCAGTGTGGTGTGGCCGTAGGCTCTGGGCCTAGTGAGTTTTGTACTTTTAAGCATCTAGTCGGCTAGACCTTGCAGTTTTGAAAGGCAATTGTGAAATGGCTCACTTCCTGAACTTGGAGCACAAAAAAGCCTACAGCACCTGGTATTCCCAGGCGGTCTCCCATCCAGGTACTAACTAGGCCTGACACTGCTTAACTTCCGAGATCAGACGAGATCGGGTGCATTCAGTGTGGTGTGGCCGTAGGCTCTAGGAATGCTAAGAATATTACTCTTATGCATTTGCATTTAGTAAGCTAAGCCATGCAGCCACTTGCAACATGATACCACGCTCATCGCTCGATCAGGCTCGATCAGGCGAGATATATAAGACTGGTGGGCCCATTCAGGACTCCTATGTCTGGTAGGATAACTTTAATTCATCCATCCTGTGTCTGTTGCAGGGAGGTGGAGAGAACAATCAACACAATAATGGTTTTCTTTCATGCCTCTTGAAGGACTCAATATTCTCTGTACTGCATTACATGTGAAAGTCGATTTATTACCCATGAACACACTACCTGTATGCTAATTCTATGTAAAAAGGTAGCTCCAGCCCTCATGATGTTGTCCAACATTTCCGCTATAAAACGGGATACAATTATTTTGGAAACATACCAAATTTGAAAAATAATTGAGAAGTTGCGCAATTACTAATCATGGAGCACAAAAAAGCCTACAGCACCTGGTATTCCCAGGCAGTCTCCCATCCAGGTACTAACTAGGCCCGACCCTGCTTAGCTTCCGAGATCGGGCGCATTCAGTGTGGTGTGGCCGTAGGCTCTGGGCCTTGTGAGTTTTGTACTTTTAAGCATCTAGTCGGCTAGACCTTGCAGTTTTGAAAGGCAATTGAGAAATGGCTCACTTCCTGAACTTGGAGTAGAAAAAAGCCTACAGCACCTGGTATTCCCAGGCGGTCTCCCATCCAGGTACTAACTAGGCCCGACACTGCTTAGCTTCTGAGATCAGACGAGATCAGGCGCATTCAGTGTGGTGTGGCCGTAGGCTCTGGGCCTAGTGAGTTTTGTACTTTTAAGCATCTAGTCGGCTAGACCTTGCAGTTTTGAAAGGCAATTGTGAAATGGCTCACTTCCTGAACTTGGAGCACAAAAAAGCCTACAGCACCTGGTATTCCCAGGCGGTCTCCCATCCAGGTACTAACGAGGCCCGACA
Source organism: Ambystoma mexicanum (assembly GCF_040938575.1). NCBI lineage: Eukaryota > Metazoa > Chordata > Amphibia > Caudata > Ambystomatidae > Ambystoma > Ambystoma mexicanum. The sequence continues at coordinate 844,245,105 of NC_090927.1, forward strand.
CTGCTTAGCTTCCGAGATCAGACGAGATCGGGCGCATTCAGTGTGGTGTGGCGTAGGCTCTGGGCCTTGTGAGTTTTGTACTTTTAAGCATCTAGTCGGCTAGACCTTGCAGTTTTAAAAGGCAATTGAGAAAGGGCTCACTTCCTGAACTTGGAGCACAAAAAAGCCTACAGCACCTGGTATTCCCAGGCGGTCTCCCATCCAGGTACTAACTAGGCCTGACACTGCTTAACTTCCAAGATCAGACAAGATCGGGTGCATTCAGTGTGGTGTGGCCGTAGGCTCTAGGAATGCTAAGAATATTACTCTTATGCATTTGCATTTAGTAAGCTAAGCCATGCAGCCACTTGCAACATGATACCACGCTCATCGCTCGATCAGGCTCGATCAGGCGAGATATATAAGACTGGTGGGCCCATTCAGGACTCCTATGTCTGGTAGGATAACTTTAATTCATCCATCCTGTGTCTGTTGCAGGGAGGTGGAGAGAACAATCAACACAATAATGGTTTTCTTTCATGCCTCTTGAAGGACTCAATATTCTCTGTACTGCATTACATGTGAAAGTCGATTTATTACCCATGAACACACTACCTGTATGCTAATTCTATGTAAAAAGGTAGCTCCAGCCCTCATGATGTTGTCCAACATTTCCGCTATAAAACGGGATACAATTATTTTGGAAACATACCAAATTTGAAAAATAATTGAGAAGTTGCGCAATTACTAATCATGGAGCACAAAAAAGCCTACAGCACCTGGTATTCCCAGGCAGTCTCCCATCCAGGTACTAACTAGGCCCGACCCTGCTTAGCTTCCGAGATCGGGCGCATTCAGTGTGGTGTGGCCGTAGGCTCTGGGCCTAGTGAGTTTTGTACTTTTAAGCATCTAGTCGGCTAGACCTTGCAGTTTTGAAAGGCATTTGTGAAATGGCTCACTTCCTGAACTTGGAGTACAAAAAAGCCTACAGCACCTGGTATTCCCAGGTGGTCTCCCATCCAGGTACTAACTAGGCCCGACACTGCTCAGCTTCCGAGATCAGACGAGATCGGGCGCAATCAGTGTGGTGTGGCCGTAGGCTCTGGGCCTAGTGAGTTTTGTACTTTTATGCATCTAGTCAGCTAGACCTTGCAGTTTTGAAAGGCAATTGAGAAATGGCTCACTTCCTGAACTTGGAGCACAAAAAAGCCTACAGCACCTGGTATTCCCAGGCGGTCTCCCATCCAGGTACTAACAAGGCCCGACACTGCTTAGCTTCCGAGATCAGACGAGATCGGGCGCATTCAGTGTGGTGTGGCCATAGGCTCTGGGCCTTGTGAGTTTTGTACTTTTAAGCATCTAGTCGGCTAGACCTTGCAGTTTTGAAAGGAAATTGAGAAATGGCTCACTTCCTGAACTTGGAGTACAAAAAAGCCTACAGCACCTGGTATTCCCAGGCGGTCTCCCATCCAGGTACTAACTAGGCCCGACACTGCTTAGCTTCTGAGATCAGACGAGATCAGGCGCATTCAGTGTGGTGTGGCCGTAGGCTCTGGGCCTAGTGAGTTTTGTACTTTTAAGCATCTAGTCGGCTAGACCTTGCAGTTTTGAAAGGCAATTGTGAAATGGCTCACTTCCTGAACTTGGAGCACAAAAAAGCCTACAGCACCTGGTATTCCCAGGTGGTCTCCCATCCAGGTACTAACTAGGCCCGACACTGCTTAGCTTCCGAGATCAGACGAGATCGGGCGCAATCAGTGTGGTGTGTCCGTAGTCTCTGGGCCTAGTGAGTTTTGTACTTTTAAGCATCTAGTCAGCTAGACCTTGCAGTTTTGAATGGCAATTGAGAAATGGCTCACTTCCTGAACTTGGAGCACAAAAAAGCCTACAGCACCTGGTATTCCCAGGCGGTCTCCCATCCAGGTACTAACGAGGCCCGACACAGCTTAGCTTCCGAGATCAGACGCATTCAGTGTGGTGTGGCCGTAGGCTCTGGGCCTTGTGAGTTTTGTACTTTTAAGCATCTAGTCGGCTAGACCTTGCAGTTTTGAAAGGCAATTGTGAAATGGCTCACTTCCTGAACTTGGAACACAAAAAAGCCTACAGCACCTGGTATTCCCAGGCGGTCTCCCATCCAGGTACTAACTAGGCCTAACACTGCTTAACTTCCGAGATCAGACGAGATCGGGTGCATTCAGTGTGGTGTGGCCATAGGCTCTAGAAATGCTAAGAATATTACTCTTATGCATTTGCATTTAGTAAGCTAAGCCATGCAGCCACTTGCAACATGATACCACGCTCATCGCTCGATCAGGCTCGATCAGGCGAGATATATAAGACTGGTGGGCCCATTCAGGACTCCTATGTCTGGTAGGATAACTTTAATTCATCCATCCTGTGTCTGTTGCAGGGAGGTGGAGAGAACAATCAACACAATAATGGTTTTCTTTCATGCCTCTTGAAGGACTCAATATTCTCTGTACTGCATTACATGTGAAAGTCGATTTATTACCCATGAACACACTACCTGTATGCTAATTCTATGTAAAAAGGTAGCTCCAGCCCTCATGATGTTGTCCAACATTTCCGCTATAAAACGGGATACAATTATTTTGGAAACATACCAAATTTGAAAAATAATTGAGAAGTTGCGCAATTACTAATCATGGAGCACAAAAAAGCCTACAGCACCTGGTATTCCCAGGCAGTCTCCCATCCAGGTACTAACTAGGCCCGACCCTGCTTAGCTTCTGAGATCGGGCGCATTCAGTGTGGTGTGGCCGTAGGCTCTGGGCCTAGTGAGTTTTGTACTTTTAAGCATCTAGTCGGCTAGACCTTGCAGTTTTGAAAGGCAATTGTGAAATGGCTCACTTCCTGAACTTGGAGCACAAAAAAGCCTACAGCACCTGGTATTCCCAGGCGGTCTCCCATCCAGGTACTAAGGGGGCCAGACACTGCTTAGCTTCCAAGATCAGACGAGATCGGGCGCATTCAGTGTGGTGTGGCCGTAGGCTCTGGGCCTTGTGAGTTTTGTACTTTTAAGCATCTAGTCGGCTAGACCTTGCAGTTTTAAAAGGCAATTGAGAAAGGGCTCACTTCCTGAACTTGGAGCACAAAAAAGCCTACAGCACCTGGTATTCCCAGGCGGTCTCCCATCCAGGTACTAACTAGGCCTGACACTGCTTAACTTCCAAGATCAGACGAGATCGGGTGCATTCAGTGTGGTGTGGCCGTAGGCTCTAGGAATGCTAAGAATATTACTCTTATGCATTTGCATTTAGTAAGCTAAGCCATGCAGCCACTTGCAACATGATACCACGCTCATCGCTCGATCAGGCTCGATCAGGCGAGATATATAAGACTGGTGGGCCCATTCAGGACTCCTATGTCTGGTAGGATAACTTTAATTCATCCATCCTGTGTCTGTTGCAGGGAGGTGGAGAGAACAATCAACACAATAATGGTTTTCTTTCATGCCTCTTGAAGGACTCAATATTCTCTGTACTGCATTACATGTGAAAGTCGATTTATTACCCATGAACACACTACCTGTATGCTAATTCTATGTAAAAAGGTAGCTCCAGCCCTCATGATGTTGTCCAACATTTCCGCTATAAAACGGGATACAATTATTTTGGAAACATACCAAATTTGAAAAATAATTGAGAAGTTGCGCAATTACTAATCATGGAGCACAAAAAAGCCTACAGCACCTGGTATTCCCAGGCAGTCTCCCATCCAGGTACTAACTAGGCCCGACCCTGCTTAGCTTCCGAGATCGGGCGCATTCAGTGTGGTGTGGCCGTAGGCTCTGGGCCTAGTGAGTTTTGTACTTTTAAGCATCTAGTCGGCTAGACCTTGCAGTTTTGAAAGGCAATTGTGAAATGGCTCACTTCCTGAACTTGGAGTACAAAAAAGCCTACAGCACCTGGTATTCCCAGGTGGTCTCCCATCCAGGTACTAACTAGGCCCGACACTGCTTAGCTTCCGAGATCAGACGAGATCGGGCGCAATCAGTGTGGTGTGGCCGTAGGCTCTGGGCCTAGTGAGTTTTGTACTTTTAAGCATCTAGTCAGCTAGACCTTGCAGTTTTGAAAGGCAATTGAGAAATGGCTCACTTCCTGAACTTGGAGCACAAAAAAGCCTACAGCACCTGGTATTCCCAGGCGGTCTCCCATCCAGGTACTAACGAGGCCCGACACTGCTTAGCTTCCGAGATCAGACGAGATGGGGCGCATTCAGTGTGGTGTGGCCGTAGGCTCTGGGCCTTGTGAGTTTTGTACTTTTAAGCATCTAGTCAGCTAGACCTTGCAGTTTTGAAAGGCAATTGAGAAATGGCTCACTTCCTGAACTTGGAGCACAAAAAAAGCCTACAGCACCTGGTATTCCCAGGCGGTCTCCCATCCAGGTACTAACGAGGCCCGACACTGCTTAGCTTCCGAGATCAGACGAGATCGGGCGCATTCAGTGTGGTGTGGCCGTAGGCTCTGGGCCTTGTGAGTTTTGTACTTTTAAGCATCTAGTCGGCTAGACCTTGCAGTTTTAAAAGGCAATTGAGAAAGGGCTCACTTCCTGAACTGGGAGCACAAATAAGCCTACAGCACCTGGTATTCCCAGGCGGTCTCCCATCCAGGTACTAACTAGGCCTGACACTGCTTAACTTCCGAGATCAGACGAGATCGGGTGCATTCAGTGTGGTGTGGCCGTAGGCTCTAGGAACGCTAAGAATATTACTCTTATGCATTTGCATTTAGTAAGCTAAGCCATGCAGCCACTTGCAACATGATACCACGCTCATCGCTCGATCAGGCTCGATCAGGCGAGATATATAAGACTGGTGGGCCCATTCAGGACTCCTATGTCTGGTAGGATAACTTTAATTCATCCATCCTGTGTCTGTTGCAGGGAGGTGGAGAGAACAATCAACACAATAATGGTTTTCTTTCATGCCTCTTGAAGGACTCAATATTCTCTGTACTGCATTACATGTGAAAGTCGATTTATTACCCATGAACACACTACCTGTATGCTAATTCTATGTAAAAAGGTAGCTCCAGCCCTCATGATGTTGTCCAACATTTCCGCTATAAAACGGGATACAATTATTTTGGAAACATACCAAATTTGAAAAATAATTGAGAAGTTGCGCAATTACTAATCATGGAGCACAAAAAAGCCTACAGCACCTGGTATTCCCAGGCAGTCTCCCATCCAGGTACTAACTAGGCCCGACCCTGCTTAGCTTCCGAGATCGGGCGCATTCAGTGTGGTGTGGCCGTAGGCTCTGGAGTTTTGTACTTTTAAGCATCTAGTCGGCTAGACCTTGCAGTTTTGACAGGCAATTGTGAAATGGCTCACTTCCTGAACTTGGAGTACAAAAAAGCCTACAGCACCTGGTATTCCCAGGTGGTCTCCCATCCAGGTACTAACTAGGCCCGACACTGCTTAGCTTCCGAGATCAGACGAGATCGGGCGCAATCAGTGTGGTGTGGCCGTAGGCTCTGGGCCTAGTGAGTTTTGTACTTTTAAGCATCTAGTCAGCTAGACCTTGCAGTTTTGAAAGGCAATTGAGAAATGGCTCACTTCCTGAACTTGGAGCACAAAAAAGCCTACAGCACCTGGTATTCCCAGGCGGTCTCCCATCCAGGTACTAACAAGGCCCGACACTGCTTAGCTTCCGAGATCAGACGAGATCGGGCGCAATCAGTGTGGTGTGGCCGTAGGCTCTGGGCCTAGTGAGTTTTGTACTTTTAAGCATCTAGTCAGCTAGACCTTGCAGTTTTGAAAGGAAATTGAGAAATGGCTCACTTCCTGAACTTGGAGTACAAAAAAGCCTACAGCACCTGGTATTCCCAGGCGGTCTCCCATCCAGGTACTAACTAGGCCCGACACTGCTTAGCTTCTGAGATCAGACGAGATCAGGCGCATTCAGTGTGGTGTGGCCGTAGGTTCTGGGCCTAGTGAGTTTTGTACTTTTAAGCATCTAGTCGGCTAGACCTTGCAGTTTTGAAAGGCAATTGTGAAATGGCTCACTTCCTGAACTTGGAGCACAAAAAAGCCTACAGCACCTGGTATTCCCAGGTGGTCTCCCATCCAGGTACTAACTAGGCCCGACACTGCTTAGCTTCCGAGATCAGACGAGATCGGGCGCAATCAGTGTGGTGTGTCCGTAGTCTCTGGGCCTAGTGAGTTTTGTACTTTTAAGCATCTAGTCAGCTAGACCTTGCAGTTTTGAATGGCAATTGAGAAATGGCTCACTTCCTGAACTTGGAGCACAAAAAAGCCTACAGCACCTGGTATTCCCAGGCGGTCTCCCATCCAGGTACTAACGAGGCCCGACACAGCTTAGCTTCCGAGATCAGACGCATTCAGTGTGGTGTGGCCGTAGGCTCTGGGCCTTGTGAGTTTTGTACTTTTAAGCATCTAGTCGGCTAGACCTTGCAGTTTTGAAAGGCAATTGTGAAATGGCTCACTTCCTGAACTTGGAACACAAAAAAGCCTACAGCACCTGGTATTCCCAGGCGGTCTCCCATCCAGGTACTAACTAGGCCTAACACTGCTTAACTTCCGAGATCAGACGAGATCGGGTGCATTCAGTGTGGTGTGGCCGTAGGCTCTAGAAATGCTAAGAATATTACTCTTATGCATTTGCATTTAGTAAGCTAAGCCATGCAGCCACTTGCAACATGATACCACGCTCATCGCTCGATCAGGCTCGATCAGGCGAGATATATAAGACTGGTGGGCCCATTCAGGACTCCTATGTCTGGTAGGATAACTTTAATTCATCCATCCTGTGTCTGTTGCAGGGAGGTGGAGAGAACAATCAACACAATAATGGTTTTCTTTCATGCCTCTTGAAGGACTCAATATTCTCTGTACTGCATTACATGTGAAAGTCGATTTATTACCCATGAACACACTACCTGTATGCTAATTCTATGTAAAAAGGTAGCTCTAGCCCTCATGATGTTGTCCAACATTTCCGCTATAAAACGGGATACAATTATTTTGGAAACATACCAAATTTGAAAAATAATTGAGAAGTTGCGCAATTACTAATCATGGAGCACAAAAAAGCCTACAGCACCTGGTATTCCCAGGCAGTCTCCCATCCAGGTACTAACTAGGCCCGACCCTGCTTAGCTTCCGAGATCGGGCGCATTCAGTGTGGTGTGGCCGTAGGCTCTGGGCCTAGTGAGTTTTGTACTTTTAAGCATCTAGTCGGCTAGACCTTGCAGTTTTGAAAGGCAATTGTGAAATGGCTCACTTCCTGAACTTGGAGCACAAAAAAGCCTACAGCACCTGGTATTCCCAGGCGGTCTCCCATCCAGGTACTAACGAGGCCAGACACTGCTTAGCTTCCAAGATCAGACGAGATCGGGCGCATTCAGTGTGGTGTGGCCGTAGGCTCTGGGCCTTGTGAGTTTTGTACTTTTAAGCATCTAGTCGGCTAGACCTTGCAGTTTTAAAAGGCAATTGAGAAAGGGCTCACTTCCTGAACTTGGAGCACAAAAAAGCCTACAGCACCTGGTATTCCCAGGCAGTCTCCCATCCAGGTACTAACTAGGCCTGACACTGCTTAACTTCCAAGATCAGACGAGATCGGGTGCATTCAGTGTGGTGTGGCCGTAGGCTCTAGGAATGCTAAGAATATTACTCTTATGCATTTGCATTTAGTAAGCTAAGCCATGCAGCCACTTGCAACATGATACCACGCTCATCGCTCGATCAGGCTCGATCAGGCGAGATATATAAGACTGGTGGGCCCATTCAGGACTCCTATGTCTGGTAGGATAACTTTAATTCATCCATCCTGTGTCTGTTGCAGGGAGGTGGAGAGAACAATCAACACAATAATGGTTTTCTTTCATGCCTCTTGAAGGACTCAATATTCTCTGTACTGCATTACATGTGAAAGTCGATTTATTACCCATGAACACACTACCTGTATGCTAATTCTATGTAAAAAGGTAGCTCCAGCCCTCATGATGTTGTCCAACATTTCCGCTATAAAACGGGATACAATTATTTTGGAAACATACCAAATTTGAAAAATAATTGAGAAGTTGCGCAATTACTAATCATGGAGCACAAAAAAGCCTACAGCACCTGGTATTCCCAGGCAGTCTCCCATCCAGGTACTAACTAGGCCCGACCCTGCTTAGCTTCCGAGATCGGGCGCATTCAGTGTGGTGTGGCCGTAGGCTCTGGGCCTAGTGAGTTTTGTACTTTTAAGCATCTAGTCGGCTAGACCTTGCAGTTTTGAAAGGCAATTGTGAAATGGCTCACTTCCTGAACTTGGAGCACAAAAAAGCCTACAGCACCTGGTATTCCCAGGCGGTCTCCCATCCAGGTACTAAGGGGGCCAGACACTGCTTAGCTTCCAAGGTCAGACGAGATCGGGCGCATTCAGTGTGGTGTGGCCGTAGGCTCTGGGCCTTGTGAGTTTTGTACTTTTAAGCATCTAGTCGGCTAGACCTTGCAGTTTTAAAAGGCAATTGAGAAAGGGCTCACTTCCTGAACTTGGAGCACAAAAAAGCCTACAGCACCTGGTATTCCCAGGCGGTCTCCCATCCAGGTACTAACTAGGCCTGACACTGCTTAACTTCCAAGATCAGACGAGATCGGGTGCATTCAGTGTGGTGTGGCCGTAGGCTCTAGGAATGCTAAGAATATTACTCTTATGCATTTGCATTTAGTAAGCTAAGCCATGCAGCCACTTGCAACATGATACCACGCTCATCGCTCGATCAGGCTCGATCAGGCGAGATATATAAGACTGGTGGGCCCATTCAGGACTCCTATGTCTGGTAGGATAACTTTAATTCATCCATCCTGTGTCTGTTGCAGGGAGGTGGAGAGAACAATCAACACAATAATGGTTTTCTTTCATGCCTCTTGAAGGACTCAATATTCTCTGTACTGCATTACATGTGAAAGTCGATTTATTACCCATGAACACACTACCTGTATGCTAATTCTATGTAAAAAGGTAGCTCCAGCCCTCATGATGTTGTCCAACATTTCCGCTATAAAACGGGATACAATTATTTTGGAAACATACCAAATTTGAAAAATAATTGAGAAGTTGCGCAATTACTAATCATGGAGCACAAAAAAGCCTACAGCACCTGGTATTCCCAGGCAGTCTCCCATCCAGGTACTAACTAGGCCCGACCCTGCTTAGCTTCCGAGATCGGGCGCATTCAGTGTGGTGTGGCCGTAGGCTCTGGGCCTAGTGAGTTTTGTACTTTTAAGCATCTAGTCGGCTAGACCTTGCAGTTTTGAAAGGCAATTGTGAAATGGCTCACTTCCTGAACTTGGAGTACAAAAAAGCCTACAGCACCTGGTATTCCCAGGTGGTCTCCCATCCAGGTACTAACTAGGCCCGACACTGCTTAGCTTCCGAGATCAGACGAGATCGGGCGCAATCAGTGTGGTGTGGCCGTAGGCTCTGGGCCTAGTGAGTTTTGTACTTTTAAGCATCTAGTCAGCTAGACCTTGCAGTTTTGAAAGGCAATTGAGAAATGGCTCACTTCCTGAACTTGGAGCACAAAAAAGCCTACAGCACCTGGTATTCCCAGGCGGTCTCCCATCCAGGTACTAACGAGGCCCGACACTGCTTAGCTTCCGAGATCAGACGAGATGGGGCGCATTCAGTGTGGTGTGGCCGTAGGCTCTGGGCCTTGTGAGTTTTGTACTTTTAAGCATCTAGTCAGCTAGACCTTGCAGTTTTGAAAGGCAATTGAGAAATGGCTCACTTCCTGAACTTGGAGCACAAAAAAGCCTACAGCACCTGGTATTCCCAGGCGGTCTCCCATCCAGGTACTAACGAGGCCCGACACTGCTTAGCTTCCGAGATCAGACGAGATCGGGCGCATTCAGTGTGGTGTGGCCGTAGGCTCTGGGCCTTGTGAGTTTTGTACTTTTAAGCATCTAGTCGGCTAGACCTTGCAGTTTTAAAAGGCAATTGAGAAAGGGCTCACTTCCTGAACTTGGAGCACAAAAAAGCCTACAGCACCTGGTATTCCCAGGCGGTCTCCCATCCAGGTACTAACTAGGCCTGACACTGCTTAACTTCCGAGATCAGACGAGATCGGGTGCATTCAGTGTGGTGTGGCCGTAGGCTCTAGGAACGCTAAGAATATTACTCTTATGCATTTGCATTTAGTAAGCTAAGCCATGCAGCCACTTGCAACATGATACCACGCTCATCGCTCGATCAGGCTCGATCAGGCGAGATATATAAGACTGGTGGGCCCATTCAGGACTCCTATGTCTGGTAGGATAACTTTAATTCATCCATCCTGTGTCTGTTGCAGGGAGGTGGAGAGAACAATCAACACAATAATGGTTTTCTTTCATGCCTCTTGAAGGACTCAATATTCTCTGTACTGCATTACATGTGAAAGTCGATTTATTACCCATGAACACACTACCTGTATGCTAATTCTATGTAAAAAGGTAGCTCCAGCCCTCATGATGTTGTCCAACATTTCCGCTATAAAACGGGATACAATTATTTTGGAAACATACCAAATTTGAAAAATAATTGAGAAGTTGCGCAATTACTAATCATGGAGCACAAAAAAGCCTACAGCACCTGGTATTCCCAGGCAGTCTCCCATCCAGGTACTAACTAGGCCCGACCCTGCTTAGCTTCCGAGATCGGGCGCATTCAGTGTGGTGTGGCCGTAGGCTCTGGGCCTAGTGAGTTTTGTACTTTTAAGCATCTAGTCGGCTAGACCTTGCAGTTTTGAAAGGCAATTGTGAAATGGCTCACTTCCTGAACTTGGAGTACAAAAAAGCCTACAGCACCTGGTATTCCCAGGTGGTCTCCCATCCAGGTACTAACTAGGCCCGACACTGTTTAGCTTCCGAGATCAGATGAGATCGGGCGCAATCAGTGTGGTGTGGCCGTAGGCTCTGGGCCTAGTGAGTTTTGTACTTTTAAGCATCTAGTCAGCTAGACCTTGCAGTTTTGAAAGGCAATTGAGAAATGGCTCACTTCCTGAACTTGGAGCACAAAAAAGCCTACAGCACCTGGTATTCCCAGGCGGTCTCCCATCCAGGTACTAACGAGGCCCGACACTGCTTAGCTTCCGAGATCAGACGAGATGGGGCGCATTCAGTGTGGTGTGGCCGTAGGCTCTGGGCCTTGTGAGTTTTGTACTTTTAAGCATCTAGTCAGCTAGACCTTGCAGTTTTGAAAGGCAATTGAGAAATGGCTCACTTCCTGAACTTGGAGCACAAAAAAGCCTACAGCACCTGGTATTCCCAGGCGGTCTCCCATCCAGGTACTAACGAGGCCCGACACTGCTTAGCTTCCGAGATCAGACGAGATCGGGCGCATTCAGTGTGGTGTGGCCGTAGGCTCTGGGCCTTGTGA